>NW_026906991.1:300000-480032 GCF_033978795.1 Nerophis ophidion | reverse complement strand
CAAATTGAGTAAAACCTAAATTTTGTATTTGCACACCATAGAAAAACAACTGTATCTAGTAAAACTCACACGTATTCAATATCATAGGCATTTTTAGACATTTTGCACGTTTGGATTAGGAGTTATGTTTTTATTGCTTTTTTCGCATTATCTCAGGAATCTAAGAACATTATAATCATGTTGAGTAAAACACTACTTTTCGCATTTGCAAAATTTAAAAAAGCTTATGCTTCGAGTAAAACTCCAAAAGATGCATTATATCAGGCATCATTAGCCATTTTTCATGTGTGGTGTAGGAACTATGTTTAAATAATTGTCATATTGAGTGTTACAGTATACAGTCATATTGACTAAAACCTCATTTTTGTATTTGCAAACCATAGAAAAACAACTGCATCTAGTAAAACTCACACGTATTCAATATCATAGGCATTTTTTGACATTTTGCACGTTTGGATTAGGAATTATGTTTGAATACATTTTTATTGTTTTTTTCGCTTTATCTCCGGATTCTAAGTACATTACTGTCAAATTGAGTAAACATTTTTATTTAGTTTTTGCAAACCTTGCCAAAAGTTTTTTTTTCAGGCAAACTCCCAAAGATGCATTATTTCAGGCATTATCAGCTTTTTTTCATGTGTGGTGTAGGAGATATAATTAAATAACTGTCATATTGAGTGTAACATTATACAGACATATTGAGTAAAACCTCATTTTTGTATTTGCAAACCATAAAAAAATACTGTATCTAGTAAAACATTTTGAACGTTGGAATACCTTTTAATTGCTTTTTTCGCATTATCTCAGGATTCTAAGTACATTACTGTCAAATTAGTAGAAAAATACTTTTTGTTTTTGCCAACCTTACCAAATGTATTTTTTCCAGAAAAACTCTCAAAGATAATATTTCTTGAGGCATTTTTAGACACGTTGCATCTCTACTTTTGGAGTTATGTTTCAAAAACTGTCATTTTGAGTGTGACCAATATGAGGCCAGGAAAACCAAATTTTTGTATTTGTGAACCTCTCCAAAATACCTGATTCTGTTAAAACTCACATATTCAATATTATAGGCTTTTTAGACAAATTTCAAGTTTGGTTTTGGAGTTATGATTATAAACCTTTTATATTTAGTATGACTGTTACACTGTTATATTGAATCAAAAAACTAACTTGTGTCTTTGCAAACCTTACAAAAGATAATTTTTCTAGTACAACCAACAAAAATACATACCTCTAGGCATTATTAGCCATTTTGCATGTGCTTTTTAGAAGTTATGTTTGAATACATTTTTTTTACTTATGTCAGGATTGTAAGCCTTTGTAGTCATATTGAATAAAAAACTACTTTTTGCATTTGCAATATTTAAAAAAAGCATATGTTTCGAGTAAAACTCCCAAATATGCATTATTTCAGGCATTATTAGCCGTTTTTCATGTGTGGTGTTGGAGTTATGTTTAAATAACTGTCATATTGAGTGTTACAGTATACAGTCATATTGAGTAAAACCTCATTTTTGTTTTTGCAAACAATAAAAAACAACAACTCTGTCTAATGAAACTCACATGTATTCAATATCACAGGCATTTTTAGACATTTTGCACGTTTGGATTAGGAGTTATGTTGGAATACATTTGTATTGCTTTTTTCGCATTATCTCAGGATTCCAAGTACATTACTGTCAAATTAGTAGAAAAATACTTTTTGTTTTCGCCAACCTTACCAAATGTTTTTTTTTTCCAGAAAAACTCTCAAAGATACATTTCTTCAGCCATTATTAGACATGTTGCATTTCTACTTTTGGAGTTATGTTTCAAAAACTGTAATTTTGAGTGTGACCAATATGAGGCCAGGAAAACACAATTTTTGTATTTGTGAACCTCTCCAAAATACCTGATTCCGTTAAAACTCACATGAATTCAATATTACAGGATTTTTTAGACAAATTTCAAGTTTGGTTTTGGAGTTATGATTATAAACCTTTCATAATTAATATGACAGTTACACTGTTATATTGAATAAAAAAAACTAACTTGTGTCTTTGCAAACCTTACAAAAGATTATTTTTCTAGTACAACTTACAAAAATACACATCTCTAGAAATTATCTGCCATTTTGCATGTGGTTTTTAGAAGTTATGTTTGAATACAATTTTATTACTTTTTTCGCATTATATCAGGATTGTAAGACTTTGTAGTCATATTGAGTAAAAAACTACTTTTGGCCTTTGCAATATTTAAAAAAGGATATGTATCGAGTAAAACTCCCAAAGATGCATTATTTCAGGCATTATTAGCAATGTTTCATGTGTTGTGTAGGATTTATGTTTAAATAACTGTTATATTGAGTGTTAAAGTATACAGTCATATTGAGTAAAACCTCATTTTTGTTTTTGCAAACTATAAAAAAAAACAACTGTGTCTAGTTAATCTAACATTTATTCAATATTACAGGCATTTTTAGATTTTTTGCACGTTTGGATTAGGAGTTATGTTGGAATACATTTTTTGTTTGTTTTTTTCTTATTATCTCAGGATTCTAAGAACATTATAGACATATTGAGTAAAAACTACTTTTTGCATTTGCAAGATTTAAAAAAAGCATATGCTTCGAGTAAAACTCCCAAAGATGCATTATTTAAGGCATTATTAGCCATTTTTCATGTATTGTGTAGGAGTTATGTTTAAATAACTGTCATATTGAGTGTTACAGTATACAGTCATATTGAGTAAAACCTAGTTTTTGTATTTGTGATTCTTTCCAAAATACCCGATTCCGTTAAAACTCACATAAATTCAATATTACAGGCTTTTTTAGACAAATTTCAAGTTTGGTTTTGGAGTTATGATTATAAACCTTTCATATTTAGTATATGTTATATTGAATAAAAAAACTAACTTGTGTCTTTGCTAACCTTACAAAAATCAAATTTCTAGTACAACTAACAAAAATACACATCTCTAGGCATTATCAGCCGTTTTTCATGCGTCGTTTGGAATTTATTTTTGAATACATTTTTATTGCTTTTTTTGCATTATCTCAGGATTCTAAGTATAATACTGTCAAAGTAAAAAATTATATTTTGTTTTTGCAAACCTTGCCAAATGTTTTTTTTTTCAGGAAAACTCTCAAAGATGCATTTCTTCAGGCATTATTATTCATTTTGCATGTGTGTTTTTGGAGTTATGTTTAAATAACTGTCATATTGAGTGTTACAGTATACATTCACATTGAGTAAAATCTAAATTTTGTATTTGCAAACTATAGAAAAACAACTGTAGCTAGTAAAACTCACACGTATTCAATATCATAGGCATTTTTAGACATGATGATGAGGTGGCGACTTGTCCAGGGTGTACCCTGCCTTCCGCCCGATTGTAGCTGAGATAGGCGCCAGCGCCCCCCGCGACCCCGAAAGGGAATAAGCGGTAGAAAATGGATGGATGGATGGATTTTTAGACATTTTGCACGTTTGGATTAGGAGTTATGTTTTTATTGCTTTTTTCGAAATTATCTCAGGAATCTAAGAACATTATATTCATGTTGAGTAAAAAACTACTTTTTGCATTTGCAAAATTTAAAAAAGCTTATGCTTCGAGTAAAACTCCAAAAGATGCATTATTTCAGGCATTATTAGCCATTTTTCATGTGTGATGTAGGAACTATGTTTAAATAACTGTCATATTGAGTGTTACAGTATACTGTCATATTGACTAAAATCTCATTTTTGCATTTGAAAACCATAGAAAAACAACTGCATCTAGTAAAACTCGCACGTATTCAATATCATAGGCATTTTTAGACATTTTGCACGTTTGGATTAGGAATTATGTTTGAATACATTTTTATTGTTTTTTTTCCTGCTTTATCTCAGGATTCTAAGTACATTACTGTCAAATTGAGTAAAAAAAATGCATTTTGTTTTTGCAAACCTTGCCAAATGTTTTTTTCTTCAGGAAAACTCTCAAAGATGCATTTCTTCAGGCATTATTAGACATTTTGCATGTGTGGTGTAGGAGTTATGTTTAAATAACTGTCAAATTGAGTGTTACATTATACAGTCATATTGAGTAAAACCTCATTTTTGTATTTGCAAACCATAAAAAAAAAACTGTATCTAGTAAAACTCACATTTATTCAATATCTCAGGCATTTTTAGACATTTTGACCGTTTGAATTAGGAATTATGTTGGAATACCTTTTAATTGCTTTTTTCGCAGTATCTCAGGATTCTAAATACATTACTCTCAAATTAGTAGAAAAATGCTTTTTGTTTTCGCCAACCTTACCAAATGTTTTTTTTTCCAGAAAAACTCTCAAAGATACATTTCTTCAAGCATTTTTAGACACGTTGCATTTCTACTTTTGGAGTTATGTTTCAAA
The DNA here is from genome assembly GCF_033978795.1 of Nerophis ophidion. Classification (NCBI taxonomy): domain Eukaryota; kingdom Metazoa; phylum Chordata; class Actinopteri; order Syngnathiformes; family Syngnathidae; genus Nerophis; species Nerophis ophidion. Next base: position 475,648 of record NW_026906991.1, on the reverse strand, counting down.
AACTGTCATTTTGAGTGTGACCAATATGAGGCCAGGAAAACCAAATTTTTGTATTTGTGAACCTCCCCAAAATACCGGATTCTGTTAAAACTCACATAAATTCAATATTATGGGCTTTTTAGACACATTTCAAGTTTGGTTTTGGAGTTATGATTATAAACCTTTTATATTTAGTATGACTGTTACACTGTTCAATTGAATCAAAAAACTAACTTGTGTCTTTGCAAACCTTACAAAAAATTTTTTTTCTAGTACAACTAACAAAAATACATATCTCTAGGCATTATCAGCCATTTTGCATGTGCTTTTTAGAAGTTATGTTTGAATACATTTTTTTTTACTTATGTCAGGATTGTAAGCCTTTGTAGTCATATTGAGTAAAAAACTACTTTTTGCATTTGCAAAATTTAAAAAAGCTAATGCTTAGAGTAAAACTCCAAAAGATGCATTATTTCAGGCATTATTAGCCATTTTTCATGTGTGGTGTAGGAACTAAATAACTGTCGTATTGAGTGTTACAGTATACAGTCATATTGAGAATAACCTAATTTTTGTATTTGCAAACAATAGAAAAACAACTGCATCTAGTAAAACTCACACGTATTCAATATCATAGGCATTTTAGAGATTTTGCACGTTTGGATTAGGAATTATGTTTGAATATATTTTAATTGTTTTTTTCATCAATGGTGTAGGAGTTATGTTTAAATAACTGTCATATTGAGTGTTACAGTATACAGTCAAATTGAGTAAAACCTAAATTTTGTATTTGCAAACCTTAGAAAAACAACTGTATCTAGTAAAACTCACACGTATTCAATATCATAGGCATTTTTAGATATTTTGCACGTTTGGATTAGGAGTTATATTTTTATTGCTTTTTTCGCATTATCTCAGGAATCTAAGAACATTATAATCATGTTGAGTAAAAAACTACTTTTCGCATTTGCAAAATTTAAAAAAGCTTATGTTTCGAGTAAAACTCCAAAAGATGCATTATATCAGGCATTATTAGACATTTTTCATGTGTGGTGTAGGAACTATGTTTAAATAATTGTCATATTGAGTGTTACAGTATACAGTCATATTGACTAAAACCTCATTTTTGTATTTGCAAACCATAGAAAAACAACTGCATCTAGTAAAACTCACACGTATTCAATATCATAGGCATTTTTAGACATTTTGCACGTTTGGATTAGGAATTATATTTGAATACATTTTTATTGTTTTTTTCGCTTTGTCTCCGGATTCTAAATACATTACTGTCAAATTGAGTAAAAATTTTTTATTTAGTTTTTGCAAACCTTGCCAAATGTTTTTTTTTTTTTCACGAAAACTCCCAAAGATGCATTATTTCAGGCATTATTAGCCATCTTTCATGTGTGGTGTAGGAGTTATGTTTAAATGACTGTCATATTGAGTGTTACATTATACAGTCATATTGAGTAAAACCTCATTTTTGTATTTGCAAACCATAAAAAAATACTGCATCTAGTAAAACATTTTGAACGTTTGAATTAGGAATTATGTTGGAATACCTTTTAATTGCTTTTGTCGCATTATCTCAGGATTCTAAGTACATTACTGTCAAATTAGTAGAAAAATAATTTTTGTTTTCGCCAACCTTACCAAATGTATTTTTTCCAGAAAAACTCTCAAAGATACATTTCTTCAGGCAATTTTAGACACGTTGCATTTCTACTTATGGAGTTATGTTTCAAAAACTGTCATTTTGAATGTGACCAATATGAGGCCAGGAAAACCAAATTTTTGTATTTGTTAACCTCTCCAAAATACCTGATTCTGTTAAAACTCACATAAATTCAATATTATAGGCTTTTTAAACACATTTCAAGTTTGGTTTTGGAGTTATGATTATAAACCTTTCATATTTAATATGACAGTTACACTGTTATATTGCATAAAAAAACAACTTTTGTCTTTGCTAACCTTACAAAAGATCATTTTTCTAGTACAACTAACAAAATTACACATCTCTACGCATTATTAGCCATTTTTCATGTGTTGTTTAGAAGTTATGTTTGAATACATTTTTATTGCTTTTTTCACATTATCTCAGGATTCCAAGAACATTATAGTCATATTAAGTAAAAAACTACTTTTTGCATTTGCAAGATTTAAAAAAGCATATATTTCGAGTAAAAATCCAAAAGATGCATTATTTCAGGCATTATTAGCCATTTTTCATGTGTGGTGTAGGAGTTATGTTTAAATAACTGTCATATTGAGTGTTAGTATACAGTTATATTGAGTAAAACCTCATTTTTGTATTTGCAAACAATAGAAAAACAACTGTATCTAGTAAAACTCATATGTATTTAATATCACAGGCATTTTTAGACATTTTGCACGTTTGGATTAGGAATTATGTTGGAATATATTTTTATTGCTTTTTTCGCATTATCTCAGGATTATAAGTACATTACAGTCAAATTTAGTAAAAAAAATACTTTCTGTTTTTGCAAACATTACCAAATGGGTTTTTTTCCATTAAAACTCTCAAAGATACATATCTTCAGGCATTATTAGACATTTAGCATTTCTACTTTTGGAGTTATGTTTCAAAAACGGTCATTTTGAGTGTGACCAATATGAGGCCAGTAAAACCTAATTGTTGTATTTGTGAACCTTTCCAAAATACCTGATTCTGTTAAAACTCACATGAATTCAATATTACAGGATTTTTTAGACAAATTTCAAGTTTGGTTTTGGAGTTATGATTATAAACCTTTCATAATTAATATGACAGTTACACTGTTATATTGAATAAAAAAAACTAACTTGTGTCTTTGCAAACCTTACAAAAGATTATTTTTCTAGTACAACTAACAAAAATACACATCTCTAGGCATTATCAGCAATTTTTCATGTGCTGTTTAGAAGTTATGTTTGAATACAACTTTATTACTTTTTTCGCATTATGTCAGGATTGTAAGAACATTATTGTCATATTAAGTAAAAAACGCCTTTACTCATTTGAAAGATTTAAAAAAGCATATGTTTCGAGTAAAACTCCCAAAGATGCATTATTTCAGGCATTATTAGCTATTTTTCATGTGTGGTGTAGGAGTTATGTTTAAATAACTGGCATATTAAGTGTTACAGTGTTACATATTGAGTAGAACCTAAATTTTGTATTTGCAAACCATAGAAAAACAACTGTATCTAGTAAAACTAACATTATTTCAATATCACAGGCATTTTTAGACATTTTGCACGTTTGGATTAGGAATCATATTGGAATACATTTTCATTGCTTTTTTCTTATTATCTCAGGATTCTAAGAACATTATATTCATATTGAGTAAAAAACTACTTTTTGCATTTGCAAGATTTAAAAAAGCATATATTTCGAGTAAAAATCCAAAAGATGCATTATTTCAGGCATTATTAGCCATTTTTCATGTGTGGTGTAGGAGTTATGTTTAAATAACTGTCATATTGAGTGTTACAGTATACAGTTATATTGAGTAAAACCTCATTTTTGTATTTGCAAACAATAGAAAAACAACTGTATCTAGTAAAACTCATATGTATTTAATATCACAGGCATTTTTAGACATTTTGCACGTTTGGATTAGGAGTTATGTCGGAATACATTTTTATTGCTTTTTTCGCATTATCTCAGGATTATAAGTACATTACTGTCAAATTTAGTAAAAAAATACTTTTTGTTTTCGCAAATCTTACCAAATGTTTTTTTTCCAGTAAAACTGTCTAAGATACATTTCTTCAAGCATTATTAGACATTTTGCATTTCTACTTTTTGAGTTATGTTTCAAAAACTGTCATTTTGCGTGTGACCAATATGAGGCCAGCAAAACCTAATTGTTGTATTTGTGAACATTTCCAAAATACCTGAGTCTGCTAAAACCCACATAAATTCAACATTACAGGCTTTTTTAGACAAATTTCAAGTTTGTTTTTGGAGTTATGATTATAAACCTTTCATATTTAATATGACAGTTACACTGTTATATTGAATAAAAAAAACTAACTTGTGTCTTTGCAAACCCTACAAAATATTATTTTTCTAGTACAACTAACAAAAATACACATCCCTAGGCATTATTAGCCATTTTTCATGTGTTGTTTAGAAGTTATGTTTGAATACATTTTTTTGCTTTTTTTGCATTATCTCAGGATTCTAAGACTATTATAGTCATATTGAATAAAAAACTACTTTTTGCATCTGCAAGATTTAAAAAAGCATATGTTTCGAGTAAAACTCCCAAAGATGCATTATTTCAGGCATTATAAGCCATTTTTCATGTGTGGTGTAGGAGTTATGTTTAAATAACTGTCATATTGAGTGTTACAGTATACAGTCATATTGAGTAAAACCTCATTTTTGTATTTACAAACCATAGAAAAACAACTGTATCCAGTAAAACTCACATGTATTCAATATCACGAGCATTTTTAGACATTTTGCACGTTTGGATTAGGAATTATGTTGGAATACATTTGTATTGCTTTTTTCGCAATACAAATGTCAAATTGAGTAAAAAATTAAATTTTGTTTTTGCAAACCTTACCAAATTATTTTTTTTCAGGAAAACTCTCAAAGATGCATTTCTACAGTTATTATTAGACATTATACATGTGTATTTTTGGAGTTATGTTTTAAAAACTGTAATTTTGAGTGTGACCAATATGAGGCCAGTAAAACCTAAGCTTTGTATTTGTGATTCTTTCCAAAATACCTGATTCAGGTAAAACTCACATACATTCAACATTAAGGCTTTTTAAGACAAATTTCATGTTTGGTTTTGGAGTTATTATTATAAACCTTTCACATTTAGTATGACAATCCTCCGGAGGCAGCAGACAGGTACCGTCAGGCTAAACATATTTGAAGCCTGGTATATAAAGGTTTATGCTTTTACTAACAATTTAACATTTTTCTCTGTAATATGGCACACGCTGGTGAGTGCAAGACATACTTGATCAACAGCCAACAGCCACACAGGTCACACTGACGGTGGCCGTACAAACAAATTTCACACTGTTACAAATATGCGCCACACTGTGAACCCTCATCAAACAAGAATGACAAACACATTTCGGGAGAACATCTTCACCGTAACACAAAATAAACACAAAAGAACAAATACCCAGAATGCCATGCAGCGCTACTCTTCCGGGCTACACCCCCGCAACCACCAAACCCCGCCCGCCTCAACTGACGCAAGGAGGGGGGCGGTGATGTGGGGTGGTGGCAGGGGTGTAGCCCGGAAGAGTAGCGCTGCATGGAATTCTGGGTATTTGTTCTTTTGTGTTTATTTTGTGTTACGGTAAAGATGTTCTCCCGAAATGTGTTCGTCATTCTTGTTTGATGTGGTTTCACAATATTGGCGCATATTTGTAACAGTGTTAATTTTTTTTGTACAGCTCCCGTCAGTGTGATTTGTAATGCTGTTAATCAAGTACGTCTTGTAGTCAACATTGTACAACCAACAAATCCTCGCATAACATGCGTGCGGCCCCCTCGCCATGCTGTTGGTTTGCTGAATGAGCGAACACGACAAAAGGTTGTCAAGGAAGTTGAAGGCAGTGCTGTCACAGAACCACATTAAAATGTTTGTCCGGTCGATATAGGGACAATCCATTGCGAGGGTCACAGGAAGCCTCTCGTTAAAATTGGGAGGATTCGCAAGTATGTTGCTAGGTCTGGATGGTCATTCAAAGAAGCTGAATCCACTTTTCATGTAGTTTCAGCATCCAGTGGCCCCCTATTTTAACAATTCAGAAAGAGTGTAAAATAATGGTATTTTTCTGTGGAAATACCAGCATTGTCACTTTATTAAAGTTGGTTGATCATATTAATTTGGAAAAACTCTGTAGAATAAAAGTATTTTTCTGCAAAACTGTTTGCATCAATACTTTATTAAAGGTTGTTGACCTTAATAATATTGTAAAAATCCGTAAAATTACGATATTTTTCCGCAAAACGTTTCATGAAAATTTCTGTAAATATAATGTTTTTGATTATTATTTGGTTTGCAATGTTTTACTTAAATGTTATAGTTTTCGTTTGGCAGCCGTATCTGCCAGTAGATGACAGTTTGTTTTACAGAATTTTTTTTTTTGTGTGTATAGACATTTATCTTTGTCAGTTTTACTAGAAAAAATATATTTTTTAAGGTTCTCAAACACACAAGGTACACTGTAAAAAAAAAAATCTGTAAAAAAACTAATCTACTGGTAGCTACGGCTGCCAAATGAAAACCATAAAATTAAAGTAAAACACTGTAGACCAAATAATGATCTAAAACATTATATTTACAGAAATTTTCATTAAACGTTTTGTGGAAAAATATCAACATTTTTCAGATTTTTACTAAATTGTTAAGATCAACCACCTTTAATAAAGTGACAATGCAAACAGTTCTGCAGAAAAATACCTTTTTTCTACAGAGTTTTTCCAATTAATTACGATCAACCAACTTTAATGGAGTGACAATGCTGGCGGTTCCACAGAAAAACATGATTATTTTACAGATTTTTTCTGAATTATTAAGATCAAGAGTCTCAAACTCAGTTTACCGGGGGGCTATAGTGTGTAGAAACTACGTGAAAAGTGAATTCACCTTCCTTTAATGGCAATACTTACATGGCAACATACTTGCCAATCTTTACAGGAGACTCCCTGTGACCGTAGTGAAGGGCTATCCGATATCGACTGGACAAGCATCTTTAAGGCCTGCTGTGACAGTACTGCAAGTGGTGTTTTGTTATTAGACTTTTGTGCTCGTCATAGGTTGTCCATAACATACTTGATCAACAGCTATATAGCTCACACTGACGGTGGCTGTCCAAAAAATGTTAACATTGTTACAAATATGCACCACATATTGTGAACCCACATCAAACAAGAATGACAAACACATTTTGGGAGAACATCTTCACCGTAACACAAAATAAACACAAAAGAACAAATACCCAGAATTCCATGCAGTGCTACTCTTCCGGGCTACACCCCCGCCACCACCCCACATCACCGCCCCCCTCCATGTGTCGGTTGAGGTGGGCGGGGTTTGGTGGTTGCGGGGGTGTAGCCCGGGCGAGTAGCGCTGCATGGCATTCTGGGTATTTGTTATTTTGTGTTTATTTTGTGTTACGGTGAAGATGTTCTCGCGAAATGTGTTTGTCATTCTTGTTTGATGTGGGTTCACAGTGTGGCGCATATTTGTAACAGTGTAAAATTTGTTTGTATGGCCACCGTCAGTGTGACTTGTATGGCTGTTGGAGCCAGATGAGGTGGTTCGGGCATCTGGTCAGGATGCCACCCACACCCCTCCCTAGGGAGGCGATTAGGGCATGTCCAACCGGTAGGAGGCCACGGGGAAGATCCAGGACACGCTGGGAAGACTTTGTCTCCCGGCTGGCCTGGCAACGCTTCGGGATTCCCTGGGTAGGAGCTAGACGAAGTGGCTTGGGAGTGGGAAGGCTGGGCTTTCCTGCTTAGGCTGCTGCCCCCGCGACCCGACTTCTGATAAGCGGAAGAAGATGGAGGCAATTGTGATCTTCTGGCTCTTAGATCCCAAACGCTTAAAGTCCCTGTGACACTTTTTAGTCTTTGTTACAATCAGCCGCTCTCTTTCTTCTTTCTAATGCATCAAAAAAATGTGTACTCATACCCGGAAGTAGCTTCCTTATATCCGTCCACAGACCAAACGAGACACTTCAAAATAAAAGTATGCCCACATACTGTTTAAAAGGGTGCTGCTCGTTTTTCGTATGTGGGTAACAACATTGAACTATCTATAAATGGTTGATTTTTAGAGGCTAGTAAGATAAAGTGTTGTACCTGACAAGTTTGGGCTACCTTGCTTCTGCAGCCTTCATAGGAAGTGTCACATGATGTTAGCGTGACGTTGTCTGTGACGTGTTGTATGGATTGTTTTGATTGATACTTTTATTAATAGATTGCCAAGTACAGTACATATTCCGTACAATTGACCACTAAATGGTAACACCCCAATAAGTTTTTCAACTTGTTTAAGTCGGGGTCCACGCTAATCAATTCATGGTAAAAAAAAGTGATTCCCTTGACCGAGCATCAAACCCGGATCGCGACGGTGAGCGCATTGAATCCTAACCACTAGACTGTACCATCAAGTACAGCCAGGAACAACACTTTACGTTACTAACCAATATAAATAAACCATTTATATATACACGTCAGTAGGCTAAATGAACCTCTTCAACATAACATTTAAGTATGTATATATATTTCCCAATGGTTCAACCGCCACCTGCCCGAATCTATTTAAAATATATTTTTTCGTCAAGTCACCCGCCCAACCTGCTGTTTATCCGCGGACTCCACGGTTGTGACCGTAAACCGCGCATCTCTACTAGATACAGTTGTTTTTTTATTGTTTGCAAAGACAAAAATTTGGTTTTACTCAATATGACTGTATACAATATGACAGTCATTTTTACATAACTCCTACACCACACATGAAAAATGGCTAATAATGCCTGAAAAAATGCATCTTTGGGAGTTTTACTTGAAACATATGCTTTTTTAAATCTTGCAAATGCAAAAAGTAGTTTTTTTACTTAATATGACAATAATGTTCTTAGAATCTTGAGATAATGTGACAAAAGCAATAAAAATGTTTTCAAACATCCCTTCTAAAGAACAAATGCAAAATGACTAATAATGCCTAGAGATATGTATCTTTGTTCGCGGTACTAGAAAAATTATATTTTGTAAAAAGTATGTTTTTACTCAATTTGACAAGAATGTACATACAAGTCTGAGATATTGCAAGAAAAAAGCAATACAAATGTATTCCAGCATAATTCCTAATCCAAACGTGCAAAATGTGTAAAAATGCCTGTGATATTGAATCCATTTGAGTTTTACTAGACATAGTTGTTTTTTTTATGGTTCGCAAATACAAACATTTGGTTTTACTCAATACACGGGCAAAATGTCTAATAATGCCTGAAGAAATGTATCATTTTGAGTTTTACTGGAAAAAAAAACATATAGTAAGATGTGCAAAAACAAAAAGTAATTTTTTACCCAATTTCACAGTAATGTACTGAGAATCCTGAGCTAATGCGAAAAAAGCAATGAAATGTCCTCCAACATAATTCCTAATCCAAACGTGCAAAATTTCTAAAAATGCCTGCGATATTGAATCCATGTGAGTTTTACTAGATGCAGTTGTTTTTTTATGGTTTGCAAATACAAAAATTTGGTTTTACTCAATATGACTGTATACTGTAACACTCAATATGACAGTTATTTAAACATAATTCCTACACAACACATGAACAAGGGTTAATAATGCCTGAAAGAATGCATCTTTGGGAGTTTTGCTGGAAACATATGCTTTTGTAAATCTTGCAAATGCAAAAACTAGTTTTTTACTCAATATGACAATCTATTTTTTTGGATTCCTGAGATAATGCTAAAAAAGCAATACAAATGTATTCAAACATAACTTCTAAACAACACATGCAAATTGGATAATAATGCCTACACTGTAAAAAAAAATCATATTTTTATGGTTAATTTACTCTAAATTTCTACTGTAATTTTTCTTTTTTTTTCAAATAGGTTATAAAACTGAAGAATTGAAGACATTATCTGTAAATAAACAAACTGTCTGTTATTTTAAGTAATATGCCAGTATTGACAAACTATGTATATTACTATTTTTTATTACAGAAAAATACCAAATCAATAATACATATCATTTTCTGTTTTCTCAAATTACTTTCAAATTCATGTAAAATTACAGTAATTAACTTCCATTTAACATGTACTTGTTATATAAAAGTCCATGTCCATATTAACAATCTACCAGTTTTATATGTAATTTAAAGGAATATCTTTTTTTTTTTTAATATGTACGTGTGTTTTTGTATTTACGTTGAAAAATATTTGTAGCCTGTCATATAAAGGTTTATGCTTGTACAAACAATTCAAGATTTTTCTCTGTAATATGACACACGTTGGTGAGTGCAAGACATACTTGATCTACAGCCAACAGCCACACAGGTCACACTGACGGTGGCCATACAAATATATTTAACACTGTTACAAATATGCGCCACACTGTGAACCCACATCAAACAAGAATGACAAACACATTTCACGAGAACATCTTCACCGTAACACAAAATAAACACAAAAGAACAAATACCCAGAATGCCAAGCAGCGCTACTCTTCCGGGCTACACCCCCGCAGCCACCAAACCCCGCCCACCTCAACCAACACATGGAGGGGGGCGGTGATGTGGGGTGGTGGCGGGGGTGTAGCCCGGAAGAGTAGCGCTGCATGGAATTCTGGGTATTTGTTCTTTTGTGTTTATTTTGTGTTACGGTGAAGATGTTCTCCCAAAATGTGTTTGTCATTCTTGTTTGATGTGGGTTAGCATTGTGTCGCATATTTGTAACAATGTTAAAAATTGTTGTACAGCCACTGTCAGTGTGATCTATATTGCTGTTGATCAAGTACGTCTTGTGGTCAACATTGTATGCCCTATGAACCTTTGTACAATTTGAGTGCATCTACTTTAGGCAAGCTGTTAGTTTGCTGAATTAGTGAGCACAAAGCAAGATTGTCAAGGAAGTTGAAGGCAATGTTGTCACAGGCATCACCTTAAAATGATTGTCACACTGATAAATAAACAATACTCTACGAGATACACAAGAGGTCTCTTTATATTTCGGGAGGATTGGCAAACATGTTGCTAAGTCTAGATTGCCATTCAAAGAAGGTGAATCCACTTTTCATGTAGTTTCAGCATCCGGTGGACCCTAGTTAAATTGAATTAGAAACCCCTGATCTTAACAACTCAAAAAGTCTGTAAAATAATAGCATTTTTCTGTGGTACTGCCAGCATTGTCACATCATTAAAGTTGGTTGATCTTATTAATTTGGAAAAACCCTGTGGAATAAAAGTATTTTTCTGCAAAACTATTTGCATCGTTATTTTATTAAAGGTGGTTGAATTTAATAATTTGGTAAAAGTCTGTAAAATTACGATATTTTTCCGCAAAACGTTTCATGAACATTTCTGTAAGTATGTTTTTGATTATTATTTGGTTTACAATGTTTTACTTAAATTTTATAGTTTTCGTTTGGCAGTCGTATCTGCCAGTAGATGACAGTTTTTTTTACAGAATTTTTTTTACAGTGTAGAGACATTGATCTTTTTCAGTTTTACTAGAAAAAATATATTTTTTAAGGTTCTCAAACACACAAGGTACACTGTAAAAAAAATTCTGTAAAAAAAACTGTAATCTACTGGCAGCTACGTCTACCAAATGAAAACCATAAAATTAAAGTAAAACACTGTATACCAAATAATGAACTAAAACATATTTACAGAAATTTTCATTAAACGTTTTGCGGAAAAGTATAAACAAATTTCAGATTTTTACTAAATTGTTAAGATCAAAAACCTTTAATAAAGTGACGATGCAAACAGCTCTGCTGGAAAATACCTTCATTCTACAGAGTTTTTCCAATTAGTTACGATCAACCAACTTTAATGGAGTGACAATGCTGGCAGTTCCACAGAAAAATACCATTATTTTACAGATTTTTTCTGAATTATTAAGTTCAGGGGTCTCAAACTCAGTGTACAGGGGGGCTACAGTGTGTAGAAACTACGTGAAGAGTGGATTCACCTTCTTTGAATGGCTATACCGACCTGGCAACATACTTGCCAATTTTTACAGGAGACTCCCTGTGTTTTTCTATGGTTTGCAAACAAAACATTTAGGTTTTACTCAATATGACTGTATACGGTAACACTCAATATGACGATTATTTAAACATAACTCTTACACCACAATGCAAAATGTCTAATAATGCCTAAAGAAATGCATCTTTGAGAGTTTTCCTGAAAAAAAAAAACATTTGGCAAGGTTTGCAAAAACAAAATATAATTTTTTACTCAATTTGACAGTAATGTACTTAGATTCCTGAGATAAAGCGAAAAAAACAATAAAAATGTATTCCAACATAATTCCTAATCAAAACTTGCAAAATGTCTAAAAATGCCTATGATATTGAATACATGTGAGTTTTACTAGATACAGTTGTTTTTCTATGGTTTGCAAATACAAAATTTAGGTTTTACTCAAAATGACTGTATACTGTAACACTCAATATGACAGTTATTTAAACATAACTCCTACACCACACATGAAAAATGGCTAATAATGCCTGAAATAATGGGAGTGTTACTCGAAACATATGGTTTTTTATATCTTGCAAATGCAAAAAGTAGTTTTTTACTCAATATGACTATAATGTTCTTAGAATCCTGAGATAATGCGAAGAAAAAAAAAAGGTATTCAAACATAACTTTTAATCCAAACGTGTAAAATGTCTAAAAATGCCTGTAATTTTGAATAAATGTTAGTTTTACTAGATACAGTTGTTTTTTTTATAGTTTGCAAAAACAAAAATGAGGTTTTACTCAATATGACTGTATACTGTCATATTGGGCGTTACAGTATACAGTCATATTGAGTAAAACCTAGTTTTTGTATTTGTGATTCTTTCCAAAATACCCGATTCTGGTAAAACTCACATAAATTCAATATTACATGCTTTTTTAGACAAATTTCACGTTTAGTTTTGGAGTTATGATTATAAACCTTTCATATTAGTATGACGGTTACACTGTTATATTGAATAAAAAAACTAACTTGTGTCTTTGCAAACCTTACACAAGATAATGTTTCTAGTACAACTAACAAAAATACATATCTCTAGGCAACACATGCCATTTTGCATGTGTTGTTTAGAAGTTATGTTGGAATACATTTGTATTGCTTTTTTCGCATTATCTCAGGATTCTAAGACTATTATAGTTATATTGAATAAAAAACTACTTTTTGCATTTTTAAGATTTAAAAAAGCATATGTTTCGAGTAAAACTCCCATTATTTCAGGCATTATTAGCCATTTTTCATGTGTGGTGTAGGAGTTATGTTTAAATAACTGTCATATTGAGTGTTACAGTATTCAGTCATATTGAGTAAAACCTCAATTTTGTATTTGCAAACCATAGAAAAACAACTGTATCTAGTAAAACTCACAATGTTCAATATCATAGGCATTTTTAGAACTTTTGCAAGTTTTGATTAGGAATTATGTTGGAATACATTTTTATTGTTTTTTTCCTTTTATCTCAAGTATGTTGCCAGGTCGGTATAGCCATTCAAAGAAGGCTAATCCACTCTTCGCATAGTTTCTACACACTGTAGCCCCCCTGTACACTGAGTTTGAGACCCCTGAACTTAATAATTCAGAAAAAATCTGTAAAATAATGGTATTTTTCTGTGGAACTGCCATCATTGTCACTCCATTAAAGTTGGTTGATCGTAACTAATTGGAAAAACTCTGTAGAAAAAAGGTATTTTCCAGCAGAGCTGTTTGCATCGTCACTTTATTAAAGGTGGTTGATCTTAACAATTTAGTAAAAATCTGAAATTTGTTTATACTTTTCCGCAAAACGTTTAATGACAATTTCTGTAAATATGTTTTAGTTCATTATTTGGTATACAGTGTTTTACTTTAATTTTATGGTTTTCATCTGGTAGACATAGCTGCCAGTAGATTACAGTTTTTTTTACAGAATTTTTTTTACAGTGTACCTTGTGTGTTTGAGAACCTTAAAAAATATATTTTTTCTAGTAAAACTGAAAAAGATCAATGTCTCTACACTGTAAAAAAAATTCTGTAAAAAAAAAACTGTCATCTACTGGCAGATACGACTGCCAAACGAAAACTATAAAATTTAAGTAAAACATTGTAAACCAAATAATAATCAAAAACATACTTACAGAAATTTTCATGAAACGTTTTGCGGAAAAATATCGCAATTTTACAGACTTTTACCAAATTATTAAATTCAACCACCTTTAATAAAGTAACGATGCAAATAGTTTTGCAGAAAAATACTTTTATTCCACAGGGTTTTTACAGGCTTTTTTAGACAAATTTCACGTTTAGTTTTGGAGTTATGATTATAAACCTTTCATATTTAGTATGACAGTTACACTGTTATATGGAATAAAAAAACTAACTTGTGTCTTTGCAAACCTTACAAAAGATAATTTTTCTAGTACAACTAACAAAAATACATATCTCTAGGCATTATTAGCCTATTTGCATAAGTTGTTTAGAAGTTATGTTGGAATACATTTTTATTGCTTTTTTCGCATTATCTCAGGATTCTAAGACTATTATAGTCATATTGAATAAAAAACAACTTTTTGCATTTGCAAGATTTTAAAAAGCATATGCTTCGAGTAAAACTCCAAAAGATGCATTATTTCAGGCATTATTAGCCATTTTTCATGTGTGGTGTAGGAGTTATGTTTAAATAACTGTCATATTGAGTGTTACAGTATACAGTCATATTGACTAAAACCTCATTTTTGTATTTGCAAACCATATAAAAACAACTGTATCTAGTAAAACTCACATGTATTCAATATCACAGGCATTTTTAGACATTTTGCACGTTTGGATTAGGAATTATGTTGGAATACATTTTTATTGTTTTTTTCGCTTTATCTGAGGATTCTAAGAACATTGTCAAATTGAGTAAAAAATTATATTTTGTTTTTTCAGGAAAACTCTCAAAGATGCATTTCTTCAGGCATTATTAGACATTTTGCATGCATATTTTTGGAGTTTTGTTTCAAAAACCGTCATTTTGAGTGTGACCAATATGAGGCCCGTACAATTGACCACTAAATGGTAACACCCCAATAAGTTTTTCAACTTGTTTAAGTCGGGGTCCACGCTAATCAATTCATGATTAAAAAAAAGTGATTTCCTTCACCGAGCATCAAACCCGGATCGCGACGGTGAGCGCATTGAATCCTAACCACTAGACTGTAGCATCAAGTACAGCCAGGAGCAACACTTTACGTTACTAACCAATATAAATAAACCATTTATGTATACACGTCAGTAGGTTAAATGAAACTCTTCAACATAACATTTCACTATGTATATATATTTCCCAATGGTTCAACCGCCACCTGCCCGAATGTATTTAAAATCTATTTTTTCGTCAATTCACCCGCCCGACCTGCTGTTTATCCGCGGACTCCACGGTTGTGACCGTAAACCGCGCATCTCTACTGGATACAGTTGTTTTTTTATTGTTTGCTAATACAAAAATTTGGTTTTACTCAATATGACTGTATACAATATGACAGTTATTTTTACATAACTCCTACACCACACATGAAAAATGGCTAATAATGCCTGAAAAAATGCGCCTTTGGGAGTTTTACTCGAAACATATGCTTTTTTAAATCTTGCAAATGCAAAAAGTAGTTTTTTACTCAATATGACAATAATGTTCTTAGAATCTTTAGATAATGTGACAAAAGCAATAAAAATGTTTTCAAACATCCCTTCTAAACAACAAATGCAAAATGACTAATAATGCCTAGGGATATGTATCTTTGTTAGCGGTACTAGAAAAATTATATTTTGTAAAAAGTATGTTTTTACTCAATTTGACAAGAATGTACATACAATTCTGAGATATTGTAAAAAAAAAAAAAGCAATACAAATGTATTCCATCATAATTCCTAATCCAAACGTGCAAAATGTCTAAAAATGTCTGTGATATTGAATCCATTTGAGTTTTACTAGACACAGTTGTTTTTTTATGGTTCGCAAATACAAACATTTGGTTTTACTCAATACACGGGCAAAATGTCTAATAATGCCTGAAGAAATGTATCATTTTGAGTTTTACTGGAAAAAAAACATATGGTAAGGTTTGAAAAAACAAAAAGTAATTTTTTACCCAATTTCACAATAATGTACTGAGAATCCTGAGCTAATGCGAAAAAAGCAATGAAATGTCCTCCAACATAATTCCTAATCCAAACGTGCAAAATGTCTAAAAATGCCTGCGATATTGAATCCATGTGAGTTTTACTAGATGCAGTTGTTTTTTTATGGTTTGCAAATACAAAAATTTGGTTTTACTCAATATGACTGTATACTGTAACACTCAATATGACAGTTATTTAAACATAATTCCTACACCACACATGAACAATGGCTAATAATGCCTGAAGGAATGCGTCTTTGGGAGTTTTGCTGGAAACATATGCTTTTGTAAATCTTGCAAATGCAAAAACTAGTTTTTTACTCAATATGACAATCATTTTTTTAGAATCCTGAGATAATGCTAAAAAAGCAATACAAATAAATTCAAACATAACTTCTAAACAACACATGCAAAATGGCTAATAATGCCTACACTTTAAATTTCTACTGTATTTTTTTTTTAAATAGGTTATAAAACAGAAGAATTGAAAAAATTATCTGTAAATAAACAAAATGTCTGTTATTTTAAGTAATATGCCAGTATTGACAAACTATGTATATTACTATTTTTTATTACAGAAAAATACCAAATCAATAATACATATCATTTTCTGGTTTGGTAAGGTTGGCGAAAACAAAAAGTATTTTTCTACTAATTTGACAGTAATGTACTTAGAATCCTGAGATAATGCAAAAAAAGCAATTTAAAGGTATTCCAACATAATTCCTAATTCAAACGTTCAAAATGTCTAAAAATGCCTGTGATGTTGAATAAATGTGAGTTTTACTAGATATAGTTTTTTTTATGGTTTGCAAATACAAAATTTAGCATAATTTTTTTTAAATTTTGCAAATGCAAAAAGTTGTTTTTTACTCAACATGACTACAATGCTGTTAGATTCCTGAGATAATGCAAAAAAAGCAATAAAAATGTATTCAACAAAACTCCTAATCCAAACGTGCAAAATGTCCTAAAATGCCTGTGATATTGAATTAATGTTAGTTTTACTAGATACAGTTGTTTTTCTATGGTTTGCAAATACAAAATTTAGGTTTTACTCAATGTGACTGTATACTGTAACACTCAATATGACAGTTATTTAAACATAACTCCTACACCACACATGCAAAATGTCTAATCATGCCCGAAGAAATGCATCTTTGAGAGTTTTCCTGAAAAAAAACAAACATTTGGCAATATTTGCAAAAACAAAATATAATTTTTTACTCAATTTGACAGTAATGTACTTAAAATCCTGAGATAAAGCGAAAAAAACAATAAAAATGTATTCCAACATAATTCCTAATCCAAACGTGCAAAATGTCTAAAAAAGTCTCTGATATTGAATACATGTGAGTTTTACTAGATACAGTTGTTTTTCTATGGTTTGCAAATAGAAAAATGAGGGTTTAGTCAATATGACTGTATGCTGTAACACTCAATATAACAGTTATTTAAACATAAATCCCACACAACACATGAAAAATGGCTAATATTGTCTGAAATAATGCATATTTTGGAGTTTTACTGGAAGCATATGCTTTTTTAAATTTTGCAAATGCAAAAAGTAGTTTTTTACTCAATATGACTATAATATTCTTAGAATCCTGAGATAATGCGAAAAAAGCAATAAAAATGTATTCCAACATAACTCCTAATCCAAACGTGCAAAATGTCTAAAAATGCCTGTGATAAGGAATACATGTTAGTTTTACTAGATACAGTTGTTTTTGTATGGTTTGCAAATACAAAATGTAGGTTTTACTCAATATAACTGTATACTGTAACACTCAATATGACAGTTATTTAAACATAACTCCTACACCACACATGAAAAATGGCTAATAATGCCTGAAATAATGCATCTCTGGGAGTTTTAATCGAAACATATGCTTTTTTAAATCTTGTAAATGCAATAAGTAGTTTTTATTCAATATGACTATAATAGTCCTAGAATCCTGAGATAATGCGAAAAAAGCATTAAAATGTATTCAAACATAACTTTTAAACAACACATGCAAAATGGCTAATAATGCCTAGAGATATGTATTTTTGTTAGTTGTACTAGAAAAATGATCTTTTGTAAGGTTTGCAAGGACACAAGTTAGTTTTTTTATTCCATATAACAGTGTAACTGTCATACTAAATATGAAAGGTTTATAATCATAACTCCAAAACCAAACTTGAAATTTGTCTAAAAAAGCCTGTAATATATAATTTACGTGAGTTTTACCAGAATCGGGTATTTTGGAAAGAATCACAAATACAAACATTGGGTTTTACTGGCCTCATATTGGCCACACTCAAAATGACAGTTTTTGAAACAAAACTCCAAAAATATGCATGCAAAATGTCTAATAATGCCTGAAGAAATTCATCTTTGAGAGTTTTCCTGAAAAAAAAAAACATTTGGCAATATTTGCAAAAACAAAATATAATTTTTTACTCAATTTGACAGTAATGTACTTAGAATCCTGAGATAAAGAGAAAAAAACAATAAAAATGTATTCCAACATAATTCCTAATCCAAACGTGCAAAATGTCTAAAAAAGTCTCTGATATTGAATACATGTGAGTTTTACTAGATACAGTTGTTTTTCTATGGTTTGCAAATACAAAAATGAGGGTTTAGTCAATATGACTGTATACTGTAACACTCAATATAACAGTTATTTAAACATAAATCCCACACAACACATGAAAAATGGCTAATAATGCCTGAAATAATGCATATTTTGGAGTTTTACTGGAAGCATATGATTTTTTAAATTTTGCAAATGCAAAAAGTAGTTTTTTACTCAATATGACTATAATATTCTTAGAATCCTGAGATAATGCGAAAAAAGCAATAAAAATGTATTCCAACATAACTCCTAATCCAAACGTGCAAAATGTCTAAAAATGCCTGTGATATTGAATAATTGTTAGTTTTACTAAATACAGTTGTTTTTTTATGGTTTGCAAATACAAAATTTAGGTTTTACTCAATATGACTGTATACTGTAACACTCAATATGAGAGTTATTTAAACATAAGTCTTACACCACACATGGAAAATAGCTAATAATGCCTGAAATAATGCATCTTTGGGGGTTTCACTCGAAGCATATGCTTTTTTAAATCTTGCAAATGCAAAAAGTAGTTTTTTTCTCAATATGACTATAATGTTCTTAGAATCCTGAGATAATGCGAAAAAAGCAATAAAAATGTATTCCAACATAACTCCTAATCCAAACGTGCACAATGTCTAAAAATGCCTGTGATAAGGAATACATGTTAGTTTTACTAGATACAGTTGTTTTGTATGGTTTGCAAATACAAAATGTAGGTTTTACTCAATATGACTGTATACTGTAACACTCAATATGACAGTTATTTAAACATAACTCCTACACCACACATGAAAAATGGCTAATAATGCCTGAAATAATGCATCTTTGGGAGTTTTACTCGAAACATATGCTTTTTTAAATCTTGCAAATGCAAAAAGTAGTTTTTATTCAATATGACTATAATAGTCTTAGAATCCTGAGATAATGCGAAAAAAGCAATAAAATGTATTCAAACATAACTTTTAAACAACACATGCAAAATGGCTAATAATGCCTAGAGATATGTATTTTTGTTAGTTGTACTAGAAAAATGATCTTTTGTAAGGTTTGCAAAGACACAAGTTAGTTTTTTTATTCCATATAACAGTGTAACTGTCATACTAAATATGAAAGGTTTATAATCATAACTCCAAAACCAAACTTGAAATTTGTCTAAAAAAGCCTGTAATATATAATTTACGTGAGTTTTACCAGAATCGGGTATTTTGGAAAGAATCACAAATACAAACATTGGGTTTCACTGGCCTCATATTGGTCACACTCAAAATGACAGTTTTTGAAACAAAACTCCAAAATATGCATGCAAAATGTCTAATAATGCCTGAAGAAATGCATCTTTGAGAGTTTTCCTGAAAAAAAAAAAACATTTGGCAATATTTGCAAAAACAAAATATAATTTTTTACTCAATTTGACAGTAATGTACTTAGAATCCTGAGATAAAGCGAAAAAAACAATAAAAATGTATTCCAACATAATTCCTAATCCAAACGTGCAAAATGTCTAAAAAAGTCTCTGATATTGAATACATGTGAGTTTTACTGGATACAGTTGTTTTTCTATGGTTTGCAAATACAAAAATGAGGGTTTAGTCAATATGACTGTATACTGTAACACTCAATATAACAGTTATTTAAACATAAATCCCACACAACACATGAAAAATGGCTAATAATGCCTGAAATAATGCATATTTTGGAGTTTTACTGGAAGCATATGCTTTTTTAAATTTTGCAAATGCAAAAAGTAGTTTTTTACTCAATATTACTATAATATTCTTAGAATCCTGAGATAATGCGAAAAAAGCAATAAAAATGTATTCCAACATAACTCCTAATCCAAACGTGCAAAATGTCTAAAAATGCCTGTTATATTGAATAATTGTTAGTTTTACTAAATACAGTTGTTTTTTAATGGTTTGCAAATACAAAATTTAGGTTTTACTCAATATGACTGTATACTGTAACACTCAATATGACAGTTATTTAAACATAAGTCTTACACCACACATGGAAAATAGCTAATAATGCCTGAAATAATGCATCTTGGGGGTTTAACTCGAAGCATATGCTTTTTTAAATCTTGCAAATGCAAAAAGTAGTTTTTTTTCTCAATATGACTATAATGTTCTTAGAATCCTGAGATAATGCGAAAAAAGCAATAAAAATGTATTCCAACATAACTCCTAATCCAAACGTGCAAAATGTCTAAAAATGCCTGTGATAAGGAATACATGTTAGTTTCACTAGATACAGTTGTTTTTCTATGGTTTGCAAATACAAAATGTAGGTTTTAATCAATATGACTGTATACTGTAACACTCAATATAACAGTTATTTAAACATAAATCCCACACAACACATAAAAAATGGCTAATAATGCCTGAAATAATGCATATTTTGGAGTTTTACTGGAAGCATATGCTTTTTTAAATTTTGCAAATGCAAAAAGTAGTTTTTTACTCAATATGACTATAATATTCTTAGAATCCTGAGATAATGCGAAAAAAGCAATAAAAATGTATTCCAACATAACTCCTAATTTAAACGTGCAAAATGTCTAAAAATGCCTGTGATAAGGAATACATGTTAGTATTACTAGATACAGTTGTTTTTCTATGGTTTGCAAATACAAAATGTAGGTTTTACTCAATATGACTGTATACTGTAACACTCAATATGACAGTTATTTAAACATAACTCCTACACCACACATGAAAAATGGCTAATAATGCCTGAAATAATGCATCTTTGGGAGTTTTACTCGAAACATATGCTTTTTTAAATCTTGCAAATGCAAAAAGTAGTTTTTATTCAATATGACTATAATAGTCTTAGAATCCTGAGATAATGCGAAAAAAGCAATAAAATGTATTCAAACATAACTTTTAAACAACACATGCCAAATGGCTAATAATGCCTAGAGATATGTATTTTTGTTAGTTGTACTAGAATAATGATCTTTTGTAAGGTTTGCAAAGACACAAGTTAGTTTTTTTATTCCATATAACAGTGTAACTGTCATACTAAATACGAAAGGTTTATAATCATAACTCCAAAACCAAACTTGAAATTTGTCTAAAAAAGCCTGTAATATTGAATTTACGTGAGTTTTACCAGAATCGGGTATTTTGGAAAGAATCACAAATACAAACATTGGGTTTTACTGGCCACATATTGGTCACACTCAAAATGACAGTTTTTGAAACAAAACTCCAAAAACATGCATGCAAAATGTCTAATAATGCCTGAAGAAATGCATCTTTGAGAGTTTTCCTGAAAAAAAAAAAAACATTTGGCAATATTTGCAAAAACAAAATATAATTTTTTACTCAATTTGACAGTAATGTACTTAGAATCCTGAGATAAAGCGAAAAAAACAATAAAAATGTATTCCAACATAATTCCTAATCCAAACGTGCAAAATGTCTAAAAAAGTCTCTGATATTGAATACATGTGAGTTTTACTAGATACAGTTGTTTTTCTATGGTTTGCAAATACAAAAATGAGGGTTTAGTCAATATGACTGTATACTGTAACACTCAATATAACAGTTATTTAAACATAAATCCCACACAACACATGAAAAATGGCTAATAATGCCTGAAATAATGCATATTTTGGAGTTTTACTGGAAGCATATGCTTTTTTAAATTTTGCAAATGCAAAAAGTAGTTTTTTACTCAATATGACTATAATATTCTTAGAATCCTGAGATAATGCGAAAAAAGCAATAAAAATGTATTCCAACATAACTCCTAATCCAAACGTGCAAAATGTCTAAAAATGCCTGTGATATTGAATAATTGTTAGTTTTACTAAATACAGTTGTTTTTTAATGGTTTGCAAATACAAAATTTAGGTTTTACTCAATATGACTGTATACTGTAACACTCAATATGACAGTTATTTAAACATAAGTCTTACACCACACATGGAAAATAGCTAATAATGCCTGAAATAATGCATCTTGGGGGTTTCACTCGAAGCATATGCTTTTTTAAATCTTGCAAATGCAAAAAGTAGTTTTTTTCTCAATATGACCATAATGTTCTTAGAATCCTGAGATAATGCGAAAAAAGCAATAAAAATGTATTCCAACATAACTCCTAATCCAAACGTGCACAATGTCTAAAAATGCCTGTGATAAGGAATACATGTTAGTTTTACTAGATACAGTTGTTTTGTATGGTTTGCAAATACAAAATGTAGGTTTTACTCAATATGACTGTATACTGTAACACTCAATATGACAGTTATTTAAACATAAATCCCACACAACACATGAAAAATGGCTAATAATGCCTGAAATAATGCATCTTTGGGAGTTTTACTCGAAAATTATGCTTTTTTAAATCTTGCAAATGCAAAAAGTAGTTTTTATTCAATATGACTATAATAGTCTTAGAATCCTGAGATAATGCGAAAAAAGCAATAAAATGTATTCAAACATAACTTTTAAACAACACATGCAAAATGGCTAATAATGCCTAGAGATATGTATTTTTGTTAGTTGTACTAGAAAAATGATCTTTTGTAAGGTTTGCAAAGACACAAGTTAGTTTTTTTATTCCATATAACAGTGTAACTGTCATACTAAATATGAAAGGTTTATAATCATAACTCCAAAACCAAACTTGAAATTTGTCTAAAAAAGCCTGTAATATATAATTTACGTGAGTTTTACCAGAATCGGGTATTTTGGAAAGAATCACAAATACAAACATTGGGTTTCACTGGCCTCATATTGGTCACACTCAAAATGACAGTTTTTGAAACAAAACTCCAAAATATGCATGCAAAATGTCTAATAATGCCTGAAGAAATGCATCTTTGAGAGTTTTCCTGAAAAAAAAAAAACATTTGGCAATATTTGCAAAAACAAAATATAATTTTTTACTCAATTTGACAGTAATGTACTTAGAATCCTGAGATAAAGCGAAAAAAACAATAAAAATGTATTCCAACATAATTCCTAATCCAAACGTGCAAAATGTCTAAAAAAGTCTCTGATATTGAATACATGTGAGTTTTACTGGATACAGTTGTTTTTCTATGGTTTGCAAATAGAAAAATGAGGGTTTAGTCAATATGACTGTATACTGTAACACTCAATATAACAGTTATTTAAACATAAATCCCACACAACACATGAAAAATGGCTAATAATGCCTGAAATAATGCATATTTTGGAGTTTTACTGGAAGCATATGCTTTTTTAAATTTTGCAAATGCAAAAAGTAGTTTTTTACTCAATATGACTATAATATTCTTAGAATCCTGAGATAATGCGAAAAAAGCAATAAAAATGTATTCCAACATAACTCCTAATCCAAACGTGCAAAATGTCTAAAAATGCCTGTTGTATTGAATAATTGTTAGTTTTACTAAATACAGTTGTTTTTTAATGGTTTGCAAATACAAAATTTAGGTTTTACTCAATATGACTGTATACTGTAACACTCAATATGACAGTTATTTAAACATAAGTCTTACACCACACATGGAAAATAGCTAATAATGCCTGAAATAATGCATCTTGGGGGTTTAACTCGAAGCATATGCTTTTTTAAATCTTGCAAATGCAAAAAGTAGTTTTTTTTCTCAATATGACTATAATGTTCTTAGAATCCTGAGATAATGCGAAAAAAGCAATAAAAATGTATTCCAACATAACTCCTAATCCAAACGTGCAAAATGTCTAAAAATGCCTGTGATAAGGAATACATGTTAGTTTTACTAGATACAGTTGTTTTTCTATGGTTTGCAAATACAAAATGTAGGTTTTAATCAATATGACTGTATACTGTAACACTCAATATAACAGTTATTTAAACATAAATCCCACACAACACATAAAAAAAGGCTAATAATGCCTGAAATAATGCATATTTTGGAGTTTTACTGGAAGCATATGCTTTTTTAAATTTTGCAAATGCAAAAAGTAGTTTTTTACTCAATATGACTATAATATTCTTAGAATCCTGAGATAATGCGAAAAAAGCAATAAAAATGTATTCCAACATAACTCCTAATTTAAACGTGCAAAATGTCTAAAAATGCCTGTGATAAGGAATACATGTTAGTTTTACTAGATACAGTTGTTTTTCTATGGTTTGCAAATACAAAATGTAGGTTTTACTCAATATGACTGTATACTGTAACACTCAATATGACAGTTATTTAAACATAACTCCTACACCACACATGAAAAATGGCTAATAATGCCTGAAATAATGCATCTTTGGGAGTTTTACTCGAAACATATGCTTTTTTAAATCTTGCAAATGCAAAAAGTAGTTTTTATTCAATATGACTATAATAGTCTTAGAATCCTGAGATAATGCGAAAAAAGCAATAAAATGTATTCAAACATAACTTTTAAACAACACATGCCAAATGGCTAATAATGCCTAGAGATATGTATTTTTGTTAGTTGTACTAGAAAAATGATCTTTTGTAAGGTTTGCAAAGACACAAGTTAGTTTTTTTATTCCATATAACAGTGTAACTGTCATACTAAATACGAAAGGTTTATAATCATAACTCCAAAACCAAACTTGAAATTTGTCTAAAAAAGCCTGTAATATATAATTTACGTGAGTTTTACCAGAATCGGGTATTTTGGAAAGAATCACAAATACAAACATTGGGTTTTACTGGCCACATATTGGTCACACTCAAAATGACAGTTTTTGAAACAAAACTCCAAAAACATGCATGCAAAATGTCTAATAATGCCTGAAGAAATGCATCTTTGAGAGTTTTCCTGAAAAAAAAAAAAACATTTGGCAATATTTGCAAAAACAAAATATAATTTTTTACTCAATTTGACAGTAATGTACTTAGAATCCTGAGATAAAGTGAAAAAAACAATAAAAATGTATTCCAACATAATTCCTAATCCAAACGTGCAAAATGTCTAAAAAAGTCTCTGATATTGAATACATGTGAGTTTTACTAGATACAGTTGTTTTTCTATGGTTTGCAAATACAAAAATGAGGGTTTAGTCAATATGACTGTATACTGTAACACTCAATATAACAGTTATTTAAACATAAATCCCACACAACACATGAAAAATGGCTAATAATGCCTGAAATAATGCATATTTTGGAGTTTTACTGGAAGCATATGCTTTTTTAAATTTTGCAAATGCAAAAAGTAGTTTTTTACTCAATATGACTATAATATTCTTAGAATCCTGAGATAATGCGAAAAAAGCAATAAAAATGTATTCCAACATAACTCCTAATCCAAACGTGCAAAATGTCTAAAAATGCCTGTGATATTGAATAATTGTTAGTTTTACTAAATACAGTTGTTTTTTAATGGTTTGCAAATACAAAATTTAGGTTTTACTCAATATGACTGTATACTGTAACACTCAATATGACAGTTATTTAAACATAAGTCTTACACCACACATGGAAAATAGCTAATAATGCCTGAAATAATGCATCTTTGGGGGTTTCACTCGAAGCATATGCTTTTTTAAATCTTGCAAATGCAAAAAGTAGTTTTTTTCTCAATATGACCATAATGTTCTTAGAATCCTAAGATAATGCGAAAAAAGCAATAAAAATGTATTCCAACATAACTCCTAATCCAAACGTGCACAATGTCTAAAAATGCCTGTGATAAGGAATACATGTTAGTTTTACTAGATACAGTTGTTTTGTATGGTTTGCAAATACAAAATGTAGGTTTTACTCAATATGACTGTATACTGTAACACTCAATATAACAGTTATTTAAACATAAATCCCACACAACACATGAAAAATGGCTAATAATGCCTGAAATAATGCATATTTTGGAGTTTTACTGGAAGCATATGCTTTTTTAAATTTTGCAAATGCAAAAAGTAGTTTTTTACTCAATATGACTATAATATTCTTAGAATCCTGAGATAATGCAAAAAAAGCAATAAAAATGTATTCCAACATAACTCCTAATCCAAACGTGCAAAATGTATAAAAATGCCTGTGATATTGAATAATTGTTAGTTTTACTAAATACAGTTGTTTTTTTATGGTTTGCAAATACAAAATTTAGGTTTTACTCAATATGACTGTATACTGTAACACTCAATATGACAGTTATTTAAACATAAGTCCTACACCACACATGGAAAATGTCTAATAATGCCTAAAATAATGCATCTTTGGGGGTTTCACTAGAAGCATATGCTTTTTTAAATCTTGCAAATGCAAAAAGTAGTTTTTTTCTCAATATGACTATAATGTTGTTAGAATCCTGAGATAATGCGAAAAAAGCAATAAAAATGTATTCCAACATAACTCCTAATCCAAACGTGCACAATGTCTAAAAATGCCTGTGATAAGGAATACATGTTAGTTTTACTAGATACAGTTGTTTTTGTATGGTTTGCAAATACAAAATGTAGGTTTTACTCAATATGACTGTATACTGTAACACTCAATATGACAGTTATTTAAACATAACTCCTACACCACACATGAAAAATGGCTAATAATGCCTGAAATAATGCATCTTTGGGAGTTTTACTCGAAACATATGCTTTTTTAAATCTTGCAAATTCAAAAAGTAGTTTTTATTCAATATGACTATAATAGTCTTAGAATCCTGAGATAATGCGAAAAAAGCAATAAAATGTATTCAAACATAACTTTTAAATAACACATGCAAAATGGCTAATAATGCCTAGCGATATGTATTTTTGTTAGTTGTACTAGAAAAATGATCTTTTGTAAGGTTTGCAAAGACACAAGTTAGTTTTTTTATTCCATATAACAGTGTAACTGTCATACTAAATATAAAAGGTTTATAATCATAACTCCAAAACCAAACTTGAAATTTGTCTAAAAAGCCTGTAATATATAATTTACGTGAGTTTTAACAGAATCGGGTATTTTGGAAAGAATCACAAATACAAACATTGGGTTTTACTGGCCTCATATTGGTCACACTCAAAATGACAGTTTTTGAAACAAAACTCCAAAATATGCATGCAAAATGTCTAATAATGCCTGAAGAAATGCATCTTTGAGAGTTTTCCTGAAAAAAAACAAACATTTGGCAATATTTGCAAAAACAAAATATAATTTTTTACTCAATTTGACAGTAATGTACTTAGAATCCTGAGATAAAGCGAAAAAAACAATAAAAATGTATTCCAACATAATTCCTAATCCAAACGTGCGAAATGTCTAAAAAAGTCTCTGATATTGAATACATGTGAGTTTTACTAGATACAGTTGTTTTTCTATGGTTTGCAAATACAAAAATGAGGGTTTAGTCAATATGACTGTATACTGTAACACTCAATATAACAGTTAGTTAAACATAACTCCCACACAACACATGAAAAATGGCTAATAATGCCTGAAATAATGCATATTTTGGAGTTTTACTGGAAGCATATGCTTTTTTAAATTTTGCAAATGCAAAAAGTAGTTTTTTACTCAATATGACTATAATATTCTTAGAATCCTGAGATAATGCGAAAAAAGCAATAAAAATGTATTCCAACATAACTCCTAATCCAAACGTGCAAAATGTCTAAAAATGCCTGTGATATTGAATAAGTGTTAGTTTTACTAAATACAGTTGTTTTTTAATGGTTTGCAAATACAAAATTTAGGTTTTACTCAATATGACTGTATACTGTAACACTCAATATGACAGTTATTTAAACATAAGTCTTACACCACACATGGAAAATAGCTAATAATGCCTGAAATAATGCATCTTTGGGGGTTTCACTCGAAGCATATGCTTTTTTAAATCTTGCAAATGCAAAAAGTAGTTTTTTTCTCAATATGACCATAATGTTCTTAGAATCCTAAGATAATGCGAAAAAAGCAATAAAAATGTATTCCAACATAACTCCTAATCCAAACGTGCACAATGTCTAAAAATGCCTGTGATAAGGAATACATGTTAGTTTTACTAGATACAGTTGTTTTGTATGGTTTGCAAATACAAAATGTAGGTTTTACTCAATATGACTGTATACTGTAACACTCAATATAACAGTTATTTAAACATAAATCCCACACAACACATGAAAAATGGCTAATAATGCCTGAAATAATGCATATTTTGGAGTTTTACTGGAAGCATATGCTTTTTTAAATTTTGCAAATGCAAAAAGTAGTTTTTTACTCAATATGACTATAATATTCTTAGAATCCTGAGATAATGCGAAAAAAGCAATAAAAATGTATTCCAACATAACTCCTAATCCAAACGTGCAAAATGTCTAAAAATGCCTGTGATATTGAATAATTGTTAGTTTTACTAAATACAGTTGTTTTTTAATGGTTTGCAAATACAAAATTTAGGTTTTACTCAATATGACTGTATACTGTAACACTCAATATGACAGTTATTTAAACATAAGTCTTACACCACACATGGAAAATAGCTAATAATGCCTGAAATAATGCATCTTTGGGGGTTTCACTCGAAGCATATGCTTTTTTAAATCTTGCAAATGCAAAAAGTAGTTTTTTTCTCAATATGACCATAATGTTCTTAGAATCCTGAGATAATGCGAAAAAAGCAATAAAAATGTATTCCAACATAACTCCTAATCCAAACGTGCAAAATGTCTAAAAATGCCTGTGATAAGGAATACATGTTAGTTTTACTAGATACAGTTGTTTTTTCTATGGTTTGCAAATACAAAATGTAGGTTTTAATCAATATGACTGTATACTGTAACACTCAATATAACAGTTATTTAAACATAAATCCCACACAACACATGAAAAATGGCTAATAATGCCTGAAATAATGCATATTTTGGAGTTTTACTGGAAACATATGCTTTTTTAAATTTTGCAAATGCAAAAAGTAGTTTTTTACTCAATATGACTATAATATTCTTAGAATCCTGAGATAATGCGAAAAAAGCAATAAAAATGTATTCCAACATAACTCCTAATCCAAACGTGCAAAATGTATAAAAATGCCTGTGATATTGAATAATTGTTAGTTTTACTAAATACAGTTGTTTTTTTATGGTTTGCAAATACAAAATTTAGGTTTTACTCAATATGACTGTATACTGTAACACTCAATATGACAGTTATTTAAACATAAGTCCTACACCACACATGGAAAATGTCTAATAATGCCTGAAATAATGCATCTTTGGGGGTTTCACTAGAAGCATATGCTTTTTTAAATCTTGCAAATGCAAAAAGTAATTTTTTTCTCAATATGACTATAATGTTGTTAGAATCCTGAGATAATGCGAAAAAAGCAATAAAAATGTATTCCAACATAACTCCTAATCCAAACGTGCAAAATGTCTAAAAATGCCTGTGATAAGGAATACATGTTAGTTTTACTAGATACAGTTGTTTTTGTATGGTTTGCAAATACAAAATGTAGGTTTTACTCAATATGACTGTATACTGTAACACTCAATATGACAGTTATTTAAACATAACTCCTACACCACACATGAAAAATGGCTAATAATGCCTGAAATAATGCATCTTTGGGAGTTTTACTCGAAACATATGCTTTTTTAAATCTTGCAAATTCAAAAAGTAGTTTTTATTCAATATGACTATAATAGTCTTAGAATCCTGAGATAATGCGAAAAAAGCAATAAAATGTATTCAAACATAACTTTTAAACAACACATGCAAAATGGCTAATAATGCCTAGAGATATGTATTTTTGTTAGTTGTACTAGAAAAATGATCTTTTGTAAGGTTTGCAAAGACACAAGTTAGTTTTTTTATTCCATATAACAGTGTAACTGTCATACTAAATATGAAAGGTTTATAATCATAACTCCAAAACCAAACTTGAAATTTGTCTAAAAAAACCTGTAATATATAATTTACGTGAGTTTTACCAGAATCGGGTATTTTGGAAAGAATCACAAATACAAGAAACTAGGTTTTACTCAATATGACTGTATAACATTTATTCAATATCACAGGCATTTTTAGACATTTTGCACGTTTGGATTAGGACTTTTGTTGGAATACATTTTTATTGCTTTTTTCGCTTTATCTCAGGATTCTAAGTACATTACTGTCAAATTGAGTAAAAAATTATATTTTGTTTTTGCAAACCTTGCCAAATGTTTTTTTTTTTCAGGAAAACTCTCAAAGATGCCTTTTTTCAGGCATTATTAGACATTTTGCTTTCATATTTTTGGATATTTGTTTCAAAAACTGTCATTTTGAGTGTGACCAATATGAGGCCAGTAAAACCCAAAGTTTGTATTTGTGATTCTTTCCAAAATACTCGATTCTGGTAAAACTCACGTAAATTATATATTACAGGCTTTTTTAGACAAATTTCAAGTTTGGTTTTGGAGTTATGATTATAAAACTTTAATATTTAGTATGACAGTTACACTGTTATATTGAATAAAAGAACTAACTTGTGTCTTTGCTAACCTTAAAAAAGATACATTTTCTAGTACAACTAACAAAAATACACATGTCTAGACATTATCAGCCATTTTTCATGCGTTGTTTGGAAGTTATGTTTGAATACAATTTTATTGCTTTTTTCGCATTATCTCAGGATTCTGAGTACATTACTGTCAAATTGAGTAAAACATTATTTTTTGGTTTTTGCAAACCTTGCCAAATGTTTTTTTTTTTTCAGGAAAACTCTCAAAGATGCATTTCTTCAGGCATTATTAGACATTTTGCATGTGTGGTGTAGGAGTTATGTTTAAATAACTGTCATATTGAGTGTTACAGTATACAGTCAAATTGAGTAAAAAATTATATTTTGTTTTTGCAAACCTTGCCAAATGTTTTTTTTTCAGGAAAACTCTCAAAGATGCATTTCTTCAGGCAGTATTAGACATTTTGCATGTGTGTTTGTAGGAGTTATGTTTAAATAACTGTCATATTGAGTGTTACAGTATACAGTCATATTGACTAAAATCTCCTTTTTGTATTTGCAAACCATAGAAAAACAAATGCATTTAGTAAAACTCACACGTATTCCATATCATAGGCATTTTTAGACATTTTGCACGTTTGGATTAAGAATTATGTTTGAATACATTTTTATTGTTTTTTTGGCTTTATCTCCGGATTCTAAGTACATTACCGTCAAATTGAGTAAAAAAAAAATTATTTTGTTTTTGCATACCTTCCCAAATGTTTTTTTTTTTTCAGGAAAACTCTCAAAGATGCATTTCTTCCGGCATTATTAGACATTTTGCATGTGTGGTGTAGGAGTTATGTTTAAATAACTGTCAAATTGAGTGTTACATTATACAGTCATATTGTATAATGTAACTACTAGAAAAATACTTTTTGTTTTCACCAACCTAACCAAATAGTTTTTTTTCTAGAAAAACTCTCAAAGATACATTTCTTCAGGCATTTTTAGACATGTTGCATTTCTACTTTTGGAGTTATGTTTCAAAAACTGTCATTTTGAGTGTGACCAATATGAGGCCAGGAAAATATAATTGTTATATTTGTGAACCTCTCCAAAATACCTGATTCTTTTAAAACTCACATAAATTCAATATTACAGGCTTTTTAAGACAAATTTCAAGTTTGGTTTTGGAGTTATGATTATAAAACTTTAATATTTAGTATGACAGTTACACTGTTATATTGAATAAAAGAACTAACTTGTGTCTTTGCTAACCTTAAAAAAGATACATTTTCTAGTACAACTAACAAAAATACACATGTCTAGACATTATCAGCCATTTTTCATGCGTTGTTTGGAAGTTATGTTTGAATACAATTTTATTGCTTTTTTCGCATTATCTCAGGATTCTGAGTACATTACTGTCAAATTGAGTAAAACATTATTTTTTGGTTTTTGCAAACCTTGCCAAATGTTTTTTTTTTTCAGGAAAACTCTCAAAGATGCATTTCTTCAGGCATTATTAGACATTTTGCATGTGTGGTGTAGGAGTTATGTTTAAATAACTGTCATATTGAGTGTTACAGTATACAGTCACATTGAGTAAAACCTAAATTTTGTATTTGCAAACCATAGAAAAACAACTGTATCTAGTAAAACTAACATTAATTCAATATCACAGGCCTTTTAGGACATTTTGCACGTTTGGATTAGGAGTTTTGTTGAATACATTTTTATTGCTTTTTTTGCATTATCTCAGGAATCTAAGAGCATTATAGTCATGTTGAGTAAAAAACAACTTTTTGCATTTGCAAAATTAAAAAAAGCTTATGCTTTGAGTAAAACTCCCAAAGATGCATTATTTCAGGCATTATTAGACATTTTTCATGTGTGGTGTAGGAGTTATGTTTAAATAACTGTCATATTGAGTATTACATTATACAGTCATATTGAGTAAAACCTCATTTTTGTATTTGCAAACCATAAAAAAAACCTATATCTAGTAAAACTCACATTTATTCAATATCACAGGCATTTTTAGACATTTTGAACGTTTGAATTAGGAATTATGTTGGAATACCTTTTAATTGCTTTTTTTCCATTATCTCAGGATTCTAAGTACATTACTGTCAAATTAGTAGAAAAATACTTTTTGTTTTCGCCAACCTTACCAAATGTTTTTTTTTTTTCCAGAAAAACTCTCAAAGATACATTTCTTCAGGCATTTTTAGACATGTTGCATTTCTACTTTTGGAGTTATGTTTCAAAAACTGTCATTTTGAGTGTGACCAATATGAGGCCAGGAAAACCTAATTTTTGTATTTGTGAACCTCTCCAAAATACCTGATTCTGTTAAAACTCACATAAATTCAATATTATAGCCTTTTTAGACAAATTTCAAGTTTGGTTTTGGGGTTATGATTATAAACCTTTCATATTTAGTATGACTGTTACACTGTTATATTGAATAAAAAAACTAACTTGTGTCTTTGCAAACCTTACAAAAAATCATTTTTCTAGTACAACTAACAAAAATAAATATCTCTAGGCATTATTAGCCATTTTGCATGTGTTTTTTAGAAGTTATGTTTGAATACATTTTTTTTAACTTTTGCATTATGTCAGGATTGTAAGCCTTTGTAGTCATATTGAGTAAAAAACGACTTTTTGCATTTGCAATATTTAAAAAAGCATATGTTTCGAGTAAAACTCCCAAAGATGCATTATCTCAGGCATTATTAGCCGTTTTTCATGTGTGGTGTTGGAGTTATGTTTAAATAACTGTCATATTGAGTGTTACAGTATACAGTCATATTGAGTAAAACCTCATTTTTGTGTTTGCAAACTATAAAAAAAACAACTGTGTCTAGTAAAACTCACATGTATTCAATATCACAGGTATTTTTAGACATTTTGCACGTTTGGATTAGGAGTTATGTTTTTATTGCTTTTTTCGCAGTATCTCAGGAATCTAACAACATTGCAGTCATGTTGAGTAAAAGACAACTCTTCGCATTTGCAAAATTTAAAAAAGCTTATGCTTCGTGTAAAACTCCCAAAGATGCATTATTTCAGACATTATTAGCATTTTTTTATGTGTGGTGTAGGGGTTATGTTTAAATAACTGTCATATTGAGTGTTAAATTATACGGTCATATTGAGTAAAACCTCATTTTTGTATTTGCAAACCATCAAAAAAAACTGTATCTAGTAAAACTCACATGTATTCAATATCACAGGCATTTTTAGACATTTTGAACGTTTGAATTAGGAATTATGTTGCAATACATTTGTATTGCTTTTTTCGCATTATCTCAGGATTCCAAGTACATTACTGTCAAATTAGTAGAAAAATACTTTTTGTTTTCGCCAACCTTACCAAATGTTTTTTTTTTTCCAGAAAAACTCTCAAAGATACATTTCTTCAGGCATTTTTAGACATGTTGCATTTCTACTTTTTCAGAACTACCAAAAATACACATCTCTAGGCATTATCAGCCATTTTGCATGTCGTTTTTAGAAGTTATGTTTGAATACATTTTTATTACTTTTTTCGCATGATGTCAGGATTGTAAGACTTTGTAGTCAATATGAGTAAAAAAGTACTTTTGGCATTTGCAATATTTAAAAAAGGATATGTATCGAGTAAAACTCCCAAAGATGCATTATTTCAGGCATTATTAGTAATGTTTCATGTGTTGTGTAGGATTTATGTTTAAATAACTGTTATATTGAGTGTTACAGTATACAGTCATATTGAGTAAAACCTCATTTTTGTTTTTGCAAACTATAAAAAAAAAACAACTGTGTCTAGTAAATCTAACATTTATTCAATATTACAGGCATTTTTAGACATTTTGCACGTTTGGATTAGGAGTTATGTTGGAATACATTTTTTTGTTTGTTTTTTTCGCATTATCTCAGGATTCTAAGAACATTATAGACATATTGAGTAAAAAACTACTTTTTGCATTCGCAAGATTTAAAAAAAGCATATGCTTAGAGTAAAACTCCCAAAGATGCATTATTTCAGGCATTATTAGCCATTTTTCATGTGTGGTGTAGGACTTATGTTTAAATAACTGTCATATTGAGTGTTACAGTTTACAGTCATATTGAGTAAAACCTAGTTTTTGTATTTGTGATTCTTTCCAAAATACCCAATTATGTTAAAACTCACATAAAATCAATATTACAGGCTTTTTTAGACAAATTTCAAGTTTGGTTTTGGAGTTATGATTATAAACCTTTCATATTTAGTATGATAGTTACACTGTTATATTGAATAAAAAAACTAACTTGTGTCTTTTCTAACCTTACAAAAGATCAATTTTCTAGTACAACTAACAAAAATACACATCTCAAGGCATTATCAGCTGTTTTTCATGCGTCGTTTGGAATTTATGTTTGAATACATTTTTATTGCTTTTTTTGCATTATCTCAGGATTCTAAGTACATTACTGTCAAAGTAAAACATTATATTTTGTATTTGCAAACCTTGCCAAATGTTTTTTTTTTCAGGAAAACTCTCAAAGATGCATTTCTTCAGGCATTATTAGACATTTTGCATGTATGGTGTAGGAGTTATGTTTAAATAACTGCCATATTGAGTGTTACAGTATACAGTCAAATTGAGTAAAACCTAAATTTTGTATTTGCAAACCATAGAAAAACAACTGTATCTAGTAAAACTCACACGTATTCAATATCATAGGCATTTTTAGACATTTTGCACGTTTGGATTAGGAGTTATGTTTTTATTGCTTTTTTCGCATTATCTCAGGAATCTAAGAACATTATAATCATGTTGAGTAAAACACTACTTTTCGCATTTGCAAAATTTAAAAAAGCTTATGCTTCGAGTAAAACTCCAAAAGATGGATTATATCAGGCATCATTAGCCATTTTTCATGTGTGGTGTAGGAACTATGTTTAAATAATTGTCATATTGAGTGTTACAGTATACAGTCATATTGACTAAAACCTCATTTTTGTATTTGCAAACCATAGAAAAACAACTGCATCTAGTAAAACTCACACGTATTCAATATCATAGGCATTTTTTGACATTTTGCACGTTTGGATTAGGAATTATGTTTGAATACATTTTTATTGTTTTTTTCGCTTTATCTCCGGATTCTAAGTACATTACTGTCAAATTGAGTAAACATTTTTATTCAGTTTTTGCAAACCTTGCCAAAAGTTTTTTTTTTCAGGCAAACTCCCAAAGATGCATTATTTCAGGCATTATCAGCTTTTTTTTCATGTGTGGTGTAGGAGTTATATTTAAATAACTGTCATATTGAGTGTAACATTATACAGTCATATTGAGTAAAACCTCATTTTTGTATTTGCAAACCATAAAAAAATACTGTATCTAGTAAAACATTTTGAACGTTGGAATACCTTTTAATTGCTTTTTTCGCATTATCTCAGGATTCTAAGTACATTACTGTCAAATTAGTAGAAAAATACTTTTTGTTTTTGCCAACCTTACCAAATGTATTCTTTCCAGAAAAACTCTCAAAGATAATATTTCTTGAGGCATTTTTAGACACGTTGCATCTCTACTTTTGGAGTTATGTTTCAAAAACTGTCATTTTGAGTGTGACCAATATGAGGCCAGGAAAACCAAATTTTTGTATTTGTGAACCTCTCCAAAATACCTGATTCTGTTAAAACTCACATAAATTCAATATTATAGGCTTTTTAGACAAATTTCAAGTTTGGTTTTGGAGTTATGATTATAAACCTTTTATATTTAGTATGACTGTTACACTGTTATATTGAATCAAAAAACTAACTTGTGTCTTTGCAAACCTTACAAAAGATAATTTTTCTAGTACAACCAACAAAAATACATACCTCAAGGCATTATTAGCCATTTTGCATGTGCTTTTTTAGAAGTTATGTTTGAATACATTTTTTTTACTTATGTCAGGATTGTAAGCCTTTGTAGTCATATTGAATAAAAAACTACTTTTTGCATTTGCAATATTTAAAAAAAGCATATGTTTCGAGTAAAACTCCCAAAGATGCATTATTTCAGGCATTATTAGCCGTTTTTCATGTGTGGTGTTGGAGTTATGTTTAAATAACTGTCATATTGAGTGTTACAGTATACAGTCATATTGAGTAAAACCTCATTTTTGTTTTTGCAAACAATAAAAAACAACAACTCTGTCTAATAAAACTCACATGTATTCAATATCACAGGCATTTTTAGACATTTTGCACGTTTGGATTAGGAGTTATGTTTTTATTGCTTTTTTCGCATTATCTCAGGAATCTAAGAACATTATAGTCATGTTGAGTAAAAAACTACTTTTTGCTTTTGCAAAATTTAAAAAAGCTGATGTTTCGAGTAAAACTCCCAAAGATGCATTATTTCAGGCATTATTAGACATTTTGCATGTGTGGTTTAGGAGTTATGTTTAAATAACTGTCATATTGATTGTTACAGTATACAGTCATATTGAGTAAATCCTCAATTTTGTATTTGCAAACCATAGAAAAACAACTGCATCTGGTAAAACTAACATTTATTCAATATCACAGGCATTTCTAGACTTTTTGCACGTTTGAATTAGGAATTATGTTGGAATACATTTTTATGGCTTTTTTCGCATTATCTCAGGATTCTAAGAACATTATAGTCATATTGATTAAAAAACAACTTTTTGCATTTGCAAAATTTAAAAAAGCATATGCTTCCAGTAAATCTCCCAAAGATGCATTTTTTCAGGCATTATTAGCCATTTTTTATGTTTTGTGTAGGATTTATGTTTAAATAACTGTTATATTGAGTGTTACAGTATACAGTCATAATGACTAAAACTTCATTTTTGTATCTGCAAACCATAGAAAAACAACTGTATCTAGTAAAACTCACATGTATTCAATATCACAGGCATTTTTAGACATTTTTCACGTTTGGATTAGGAATTATGTTGGAATACATTTTTATTGTTTTTTTTGCCTTATCACAGGATTCTAAGTACATTACTGTCAAATTGAGTAAACAAATATATTTTGTTTTTGCAGACCTTGTCAAATGTTTTTTTTTTCAGGAAAACTCTCAAAGATGCCTTTTTTCAGGCATTATTAGACATTTTGCATGCATATTTTTGGATTTTTGTTTCAAAAACTGTCATTTTGAGTGTGACCAATATGAGGCCAGTAAAACCGAATGTTTGTCATTGTGATTCTTTCCAAAATACCCGATTCTGGTAAAACTCACGTAAATTCAATATTACAGGCTTTTTTAGACAAATTTCAAGTTTGGTTTTGGAGTTACGATTATAAACCTTTCATATTTAGTATGACAGTTACACTGTTATATGGAATAAAAAAACTAACTTGTGTCTTTGCTAACCTTACAAAAGATCAATTTTCTAGTACAACTAACAAAAATACACATCTCTAGGCATTATCAGCCATATTACATGCGTTGTTTGGAAGTTATGTTTGAATAAATTTTTAATGCTTTTTTTTGCATTATCTCAGGATTCTAAGTACATTACTGTCAAATTGAGTAAAACATTATTTTTTGGTTTTTTGCAAACCTTGCCAAATGTTTTTTTTTTCAGGAAAACTCTCAAAGATGCATTTCTTCAGGCATTATTAGACATTTTACATGTGTGGTGTAGGAGTTATGTTTAAATAACTGTCATATTGAGTGTTACAGTATACAGTCACATTGAGTAAAACCTAAATTTTGTATTTGCAAACCATAGAAAAACAACTGTATCTAGTAAAACTAACATTAATTCAATATCACAGGCATTTTAGGACATTTTGCACGTTTGGATTAGGAGTTTTGTTGAATACATTTTAATTGCTTTTTTTGCATTAT
The DNA here is from genome assembly GCF_033978795.1 of Nerophis ophidion. NCBI lineage: Eukaryota > Metazoa > Chordata > Actinopteri > Syngnathiformes > Syngnathidae > Nerophis > Nerophis ophidion. Next base: position 436,938 of record NW_026906991.1, on the reverse strand, counting down.
CTCAGGAATCTAAGAGCATTATAGTCATGTTGAGTAAAAAACAACTTTTTGCATTTGCAAAATTAAAAAAAGCTTATGCTTTGAGTAAAACTCCCAAAGATGCATTATTTCAGGCATTATTAGACATTTTTCATGTGTGGTGTAGGAGTTATGTTTAAATAACTGTCATATTGAGTATTACATTATACAGTCATATTGAGTAAAACCTCATTTTTGTATTTGCAAACCATAAAAAAAACATATATCTAGTAAAACTCACATTTATTCAATATCACAGGCATTTTTAGACATTTTGAACGTTTGAATTAGGAATTATGTTGGAATACCTTTTAATTGCTTTTTTTGCATTATCTCAGGATTCTAAGTACATTACTGTCAAATTAGTAGAAAAATACTTTTTGTTTTCGCCAACCTTACCAAATGTTTTTTTTTTCCAGAAAAACTCTCAAAGATACATTTCTTCAGGCATTTTTAGACATGTTGCATTTCTACTTTTGGAGTTATGTTTCAAAAACGGTCATTTTGAGTGTGACCAATATGAGGCCAGGAAAACCAAATTTTTGTATTTGTGAACCTCTCCAAAATACCTGATTCTGTTAAAACTCACATAAATTCAATATTATAGCCTTTTTAGACAAATTTCAAGTTTGGTTTTGGGGTTATGATTATAAACCTTTCATATTTAGTATGACTGTTACACTGTTATATTGAATAAAAAACTAACTTGTGTCTTTGCAAACCTTACAAAAAATCATTTTTCTAGTACAACTAACAAAAATACATATCTTTAGGCATTATTAGCCATTTTGCATGTGTTTTTTAGAAGTTATGTTTGAATACATTTTTTTTTACTTTTTTTGCATTATGTCAGGATTGTAAGCCTTTGTAGTCATATTGAGTAAAAAACGACTTTTTGCATTTGCAATATTTAAAAAAGCATATGTTTCGAGTAAAACTCCCAAAGATGCATTATTTCAGGCATTATTAGCCGTTTTTCATGTGTGGTGTTGGAGTTATGTTTAAATAACTGTCATATTGAGTGTTACAGTATACAGTCATATTGAGTAAAACCTCATTTTTGTTTTTGCAAACTATAAAAAAAACAACTGTGTCTAGTAAAACTCACATGTATTCAATATCACAGGTATTTTTAGACATTTTGCACGTTTGGATTAGGAGTTATGTTTTTATTGCTTTTTTCGCAGTATCTCAGGAATCTAAGAACAATATAGTCATGTTGAGTAAAAGACAACTTTTCGCATTTGCAAAATTTAAAAAAGCTTATGCTTCGAGTAAAACTCCCAAAGATGCATTATTTCAGACATTATTAGCATTTTTTTATGTGTGGTGTAGGGGTTATGTTTAAATAACTGTCATATTGAGTGTTAAAGTATACGGTCATATCGAGTAAAACCTCATTTTTGTATTTGCAAACCATCAAAAAAAAACCGTATCTAGTAAAACTCGCATGTATTCAATATCACAGGCATTTTTAGTTATTTTGAACGTTTGAATTAGGAATTATGATGGAATACATTTACATTTTTTGTTTTCGCTTTATCTCAGGATTCCAAGTACATTACTGTCAAATTAGTAGAAAAATACTTTTTGTTTTCGCCAACCTTACAAAATGTTTTTTTTTTCCAGAAAAACTCTCAAAGATACATTTCTTCAGGCATTTTTAGACATGTTGCATTTCTACTTTTTCAGAACTACCAAAAATACACATCTCTAGGCATTATCAGCCCTTTTGCATGTGGTTTTTAGAAGTTATGTTTGATTGCATATTTATTACTTTTTTCGCATGATGTCAGGATTGTAAGACTTTGTAGTCAATATGAGTAAAAAAGTACTTTTGGCATTTGCAATATTTAAAAAGGATATATATCGAGTAAAACTCCCAAAGATGCATTATTTCAGGCATTATTAGTAATGTTTCATGTGTTGTGTAGGATTTATGTTTAAATAACTGTTATATTGAGTGTTACAGTATACAGTCATATTGAGTAAAACCTCATTTTTGTTTTTGCAAACTATAAAAAAAAAACAACTGTGTCTAGTAAATCTAACATTTATTCAATATTACAGGCATTTTTAGACATTTTGCACGTTTGGATCAGGAGTTATGTTGGAATACATTTTTTTGTTTGTTTTTTTCGCATTATCTCAGGATTCTAAGAACATTATAGACATATTGAGTAAAAAACTACTTTTTGCATTCGCAAGATTTAAAAAAAGCATATGCTTAGAGTAAAACTCCCAAAGATGCATTATTTCAGGCATTATTAGCCATTTTTCATGTGTGGTGTAGGAGTTATGTTTGAATAACTGTCATATTGAGTGTTACAGTTTACAGTCATATTGAGTAAAACCTAGTTTTTGTATTTGTGATTCTTTCCAAAATACCCGATTCTGTTAAAACTCACATAAAATCAATATTACAGGCTTTTTTAGACAAATTTCAAGTTTGGTTTTGGAGTTATGATTATAAACCTTTCATATTTAGTATGATAGTTACACTGTTATATTGAATAAAAAAACTAACTTGTGTCTTTTCTAACCTTACAAAAGATCAATTTTCTAGTACAACTAACAAAAATACACATCTCTAGGCATTATCAGCTGTTTTTCATGCGTCGTTTGGAATTTATGTTTGAATACATTTTTATTGCTTTTTTTGCATTATCTCAGGATTCTAAGTACATTACTGTCAAAGTAAAACATTATATTTTGTATTTGCAAACCTTGCCAAATGTTTTTTTTTCAGGAAAACTCTCAAAGATGCATTTCTTCAGGCATTATTAGACATTTTGCATGTATGGTGTAGGAGTTATGTTTAAATAACTGCCATATTGAGTGTTACATTATACAGTCAAATTGAGTAAAACCTAAATTTTGTTTTTGCAAACCATAGAAAAACAACTGTATCTAGTAAAACTCACACGTATTCAATATCATAGGCATTTTTAGACATTTTGCACGTTTGGATTAGGAGTTATGTTTTTATTGCTTTTTTCGCATTATCTCAGGAATCTAAGAACATTATAATCATGTTGAGTAAAACACTACTTTTCGCATTTGCAAAATTTAAAAAAGCTTATGCTTCGAGTAAAACTCCAAAAGATGCATTATATCAGGCATCATTAGCCATTTTTTATGTGTGGTGTAGGAACTATGTTTAAATAATTGTCATATTGAGTGTTACAGTATACAGTCATATTGACTAAAACCTCATTTTTGTATTTGCAAACCATAGAAAAACAACTGCATCTAGTAAAACTCACACGTATTCAATATCATAGGCATTTTTTGACATTTTGCACGTTTGGATTAGGAATTATGTTTGAATACATTTTTATTGTTTTTTTCGCTTTATCTCCGGATTCTAAGTACATTACTGTCAAATTGAGTAAACATTTTTATTTAGTTTTTGCAAACCTTGCCAAATGTTTTTTTTTTCAGGCAAACTCCCAAAGATGCATTATTTCAGGCATTATCAGCTTTTTTTCATGTGTGGTGTAGGAGTTATATTTAAATAACTGTCATATTGAGTGTAACATTATACAGTCATATTGAGTAAAACCTCATTTTTGTATTTGCAAACCATAAAAAAATACTGTATCTAGTAAAACATTTTGAACGTTGGAATACCTTTTAATTGCTTTTTTCGCATTATCTCAGGATTCTAAGTACATTACTGTCAAATTAGTAGAAAAATACTTTTTGTTTTTGCCAACCTTACCAAATGTATTTTTTCCAGAAAAACTCTCAAAGATAATATTTCTTGAGGCATTTTTAGACACGTTGCATCTCTACTTTTGGAGTTATGTTTCAAAAACTGTCATTTTGAGTGTGACCAATATGAGGCCAGGAAAACCTAATTTTTGTATTTGTCAACCTCTCCAAAATACCTGATTCTGTTAAAACTCACATAAATTCAATATTATAGGCTTTTTAGACAAATTTCAAGTTTGGTTTTGGAGTTATGATTATAAACCTTTCATATTTAGTATGACTGTTACACAGTTATATTGAATAAAAAAACTAACTTGTGTCTTTGCAAACCTTACAAAAGATAATTTTTCTAGTACAACTAACAAAAATACATATCTCTAGGCATTATTAGCCATTTTGCATGTGTTTTTTAGAAGTTATGTTTGAATACATTTTTTTTTACTTTTTTTGCATTATGTCAGGATTGTAAGCCTTTGTAGTCATATTGAGTAAAAAACGACTTTTTGCATTTGCAATATTTAAAAAAGCATATGTTTCGAGTAAAACTCCCAAAGATGCATTATTACAGGCATTATTAGCCGTTTTTCATGTGTGGTGTTGGAGTTATGTTTAAATAACTGTCATATTGAGTGTTACAGTGTACAGTCATATTGAGTAAAACCTCTTTTTTTTTTTTTTGCAAACTATAAAAAAAAAAACTATGTCTAGTGAAACTCACATGTATTCAATATCACAGGCATTTTTAGACATTTTGCACGTTTGGATTAGGAGTTATGTTGGAATACATTTGTATTGCTTTTTTCGCATTATCTCAGGATTCCAAGTACATTACTGTCAAATTAGTAGAAAAATACTTTTTGTTTTCGCCAACCTTACCAAATGTTTTTTTTTTCCAGAAAAACTCTCAAAGATACATTTCTTCAGCCATTATTAGACATGTTGCATTTCTACTTTTGGAGTTATGTTTCAAAAACGGTCATTTTTAGTGTGACCAATATGAGGCCAGTAAAACCTAATTTTTGTATTTGTGAACCTCTCCAAAATACCTGATTCCGTTAAAACTCACATGAATTCAATATTACAGGATTTTTTAGACAAATTTCAAGTTTGGTTTTGGAGTTATGATTATAAACCTTTCATAATTAATATGACAGTTACACTGTTATATTGAATAAAAAAAACTAACTTGTGTCTTTGCAAACCTTACAAAAGATTATTTTTCTAGTACAACTAACAAAAATACACATCTCTAGGCATTATCAGCAATTTTTCATGTGCTGTTTAGAAGTTATGTTTGAATACAATTTTATTACTTTTTTTCGCATTATGTCAGGATTGTAAGAACATTATTGTCATATTAAGTAAAAAACGCCTTTACTCATTTGAAAGATTTAAAAAAGCATATGTTTCGAGTAAAACTCCCAAAGATGCATTATTTCAGGCATTATTAGCTATTTTTCATGTGTCGTGTAGGAGTTATGTTTAAATAACTGGCATATTAAGTGTTACAGTGTTACATATTGAGTAGAACCTAAATTTTGTATTTGCAAACCATAGAAAAACAACTGTATCTAGTAAAACTAACATTATTTCAATATCACAGGCATTTTTAGACATTTTGCACGTTTGGATTAGGAATCATATTGGAATACATTTTCATTGCTTTTTTCTTATTATCTCAGGATTCTAAGAACATTATATTCATATTGAGTAAAAAAACTACTTTTTGCATTTGCAAGATTTAAAAAAGCATATATTTCGAGTAAAAATCCAAAAGATGCATTATTTCAGGCATTATTAGCCATTTTTCATGTGTGGTGTAGGAGTTATGTTTAAATAACTGTCATATTGAGTGTTACAGTATACAGTTATATTGAGTAAAACCTCATTTTTGTATTTGCAAACAATAGAAAAACAAATGTATCTAGTAAAACTCATATGTATTTAATATCACAGGCATTTTTAGACATTTTGCACGTTTGGATTAGGAATTATGTTGGAATACATTTTTATTGCTTTTTTCGCATTATCTCAGGATTATAAGTACATTACTGTCAAATTTAGTAAAAAAATACTTTTTGTTTTCGCAAATCTTACCAAATGTTTTTTTTCCAGTAAAACTGTCTAAGATACATTTCTTCAAGCATTATTAGACATTTTGCATTTCTACTTTTTGAGTTATGTTTCAAAAACTGTCATTTTGCGTGTGACCAATATGAGGCCAGCAAAACCTAATTGTTGTATTTGTGAACATTTCCAAAATACCCGAGTCTGCTAAAACCCACATAAATTCAACATTACAGGCTTTTTTAGACAAATTTCAAGTTTGTTTTTGGAGTTATGATTATAAACCTTTCATATTTAATATGACAGTTACACTGTTATATTGAATAAAAAAAACTAACTTGTGTCTTTGCAAACCCTACAAAAGATTATTTTTCTAGTACAACTAACAAAAATACACATCCCTAGGCATTATTAGCCATTTTTCATGTGTTGTTTTGAAGTTATGTTTGAATACATTTTTTTGCTTTTTTTGCATTATCTCAGGATTCTAAGACTATTATAGTCATATTGAATAAAAAACTACTTTTTGCATCTGCAAGATTTAAAAAAGCATATGTTTCGAGTAAAACTCCCAAAGATGCATTATTTCAGGCATTATTAGCCATTTTTCATGTGTGGTGTAGGAGTTATGTTTAAATAACTGTCATATTGAGTGTTACAGTATACAGTCATATTGAGTAAAACCTCATTTTTGTATTTACAAACCATAGAAAAACAACTGTATCTAGTAAAACTCACATGTATTCAATATCACAGGCATTTTTAGACATTTTGCACGTTTGGATTAGGAATTATGTTGGAATACATTTGTATTGCTTTTTTCGCAATACAAATGTCAAATTGAGTAAAAAATAAAAATTTGTTTTTGCAAACCTTACCAAATTATTTTTTTTCAGGAAAACTCTCAAAGATGCATTTCTACAGTTATTATTAGACATTATACATGTGTATTTTTGGAGTTATGTTTTAAAAACTGTAATTTTGAGTGTGACCAATATGAGGCCAGTAAAACCTAAGCTTTGTATTTGTGATTCTTTCCAAAATACCTGATTCAGGTAAAACTCACATACATTCAACATTAAGGCTTTTTAAGACAAATTTCATGTTTGGTTTTGGAGTTATTATTATAAACCTTTCACATTTAGTATGACAATCCTCCGGAGGCAGCAGACAGGTACCGTCAGGCTAAACATATTTGAAGCCTGGTATATAAAGGTTTATGCTTTTACTAACAATTTAACATTTTTCTCTGTAATATGGCACACGCTGGTGAGTGCAAGACATACTTGATCAACAGCCAACAGCCACACAGGTCACACTGACGGTGGCCGTACAAACAAATTTCACACTGTTACAAATATGCGCCACACTGTGAACCCTCATCAAACAAGAATGACAAACACATTTCGGTAGAACATCTTCACCGTAACACAAAATAAACACAAAAGAACAAATACCCAGAATGCCATGCAGCGCTACTCTTCCGGGCTACACCCCCGCAACCACCAAACCCCGCCCGCCTCAACTGACGCAAGGAGGGGGACCGTGATGTGGGGTGGTGGCAGGGGTGTAGCCCGGAAGAGTAGCGCTGCATGGAATTCTGGGTATTTGTTCTTTTGTGTTTATTTTGTGTTACGGTAAAGATGTTCTCCCGAAATGTGTTCGTCATTCTTGTTTGATGTGGTTTCACAATATTGGCGCATATTTGTAACAGTGTTAATTTTTTTTGTACAGCTCCCGTCAGTGTGATTTGTAATGCTGTTAATCAAGTACGTCTTGTAGTCAACATTGTACAACCAACAAATCCTCGCATAACATGCGTGCGGCCCCCTCGGCATGCTGTTGGTTTGCTGAATGAGCGAACACGACAAAAGGTTGTCAAGGAAGTTGAAGGCAGTGCTGTCACAGAACCACATTAAAATGTTTGTCCGGTCGATATAGGGACAATCCATTGCGAGGGTCACAGGAAGCCTCTCGTTAAAATTGGGAGGATTCGCAAGTATGTTGCTAGGTCTGGATGGTCATTCAAAGAAGCTGAATCCACTTTTCATGTAGTTTCAGCATCCAGTGGCCCCCTATTTTAACAATTCAGAAAGAGTGTAAAATAATGGTATTTTTCTGTGGAAATACCAGCATTGTCACTTTATTAAAGTTGGTTGATCATATTAATTTGGAAAAACTCTGTAGAATAAAAGTATTTTTCTGCAAAACTGTTTGCATCAATACTTTATTAAAGGTTGTTGACCTTAATAATATTGTAAAAATCCGTAAAATTACGATATTTTTCCGCAAAACGTTTCATGAAAATTTCTGTAAATATAATGTTTTTGATTATTATTTGGTTTGCAATGTTTTACTTAAATGTTATAGTTTTCGTTTGGCAGCCGTATCTGCCAGTAGATGACAGTTTGTTTTACAGAATTTTTTTTTTTGTGTGTATAGACATTTATCTTTGTCAGTTTTACTAGAAAAAATATATTTTTTAAGGTTCTCAAACACACAAGGTACACTGTAAAAAAAAAAAATCTGTAAAAAAACTAATCTACTGGTAGCTACGGCTGCCAAATGAAAACCATAAAATTAAAGTAAAACACTGTAGACCAAATAATGATCTAAAACATTATATTTACAGAAATTTTCATTAAACGTTTTGTGGAAAAATATCAACATTTTTCAGATTTTTACTAAATTGTTAAGATCAACCACCTTTAATAAAGTGACAATGCAAACAGTTCTGCAGAAAAATACCTTTTTTCTACAGAGTTTTTCCAATTAATTACGATCAACCAACTTTAATGGAGTGACAATGCTGGCGGTTCCACAGAAAAACATGATTATTTTACAGATTTTTTCTGAATTATTAAGATCAAGAGTCTCAAACTCAGTTTACCGGGGGGCTATAGTGTGTAGAAACTACGTGAAAAGTGAATTCACCTTCCTTTAATGGCAATACTGACATGGCAACATACTTGCCAATCTTTACAGGATACTCCCTGTGACCGTAGTGAAGGGCTATCCGATATCGACTGGACAAGAATCTTTAAGGCCCGCTGTGACAGTACTGCAAGTGGTGTTTTGTTATTAGACTTTTGTGCTCGTCATAGGTTGTCCATAACATACTTGATCAACAGCTATATAGCTCACACTGACGGTGGCTGTCCAAAAAATGTTAACATTGTTACAAATATGCACCACATATTGTGAACCCACATCAAACAAGAATGACAAACACATTTTGGGAGAACATCTTCACCGTAACACAAAATAAACACAAAAGAACAAATACCCAGAATTCCATGCAGTGCTACTCTTCCGGGCTACACCCCCGCCACCACCCCACATCACCGCCCCCCTCCATGTGTCGGTTGAGGTGGGCGGGGTTTGGTGGTTGCGGGGGTGTAGCCCGGGCGAGTAGCGCTGCATGGCATTCTGGGTATTTGTTATTTTGTGTTTATTTTGTGTTACGGTGAAGATGTTCTCGCGAAATGTGTTTGTCATTCTTGTTTGATGTGGGTTCACAGTGTGGCGCATATTTGTAACAGTGTAAAATTTGTTTGTATGGCCACCGTCAGTGTGACTTGTATGGCTGTTGGAGCCAGATGAGGTGGTTCGGGCATCTGGTCAGGATGCCACCCACACCCCTCCCTAGGGAGGCGATTAGGGCATGTCCAACCGGTAGGAGGCCACGGGGAAGATCCAGGACACGCTGGGAAGACTTTGTCTCCCGGCTGGCCTGGCAACGCTTCGGGATTCCCTGGGTAGGAGCTAGACGAAGTGGCTTGGGAGTGGGAAGGCTGGGCTTTCCTGCTTAGGTTGCTGCCCCCGCGACCCGACTTCTGATAAGCGGAAGAAGATGGAGGCAATTGTGATCTTCTGGCTCTTAGATCCCAAACGCTTAAAGTCCCTGTGACACTTTTTAGTCTTTGTTACAATCAGCCGCTCTCTTTCTTCTTTCTAATGCATCAAAAAAATGTGTACTCATACCCGGAAGTAGCTTCCTTATATCCGTCCACAGACCAAACGAGACACTTCAAAATAAAAGTATGCCCACATACTGTTTAAAAGGGTGCTGCTCGTTTTTCGTATGTGGGTAACAACATTGAACTATCTATAAATGGTTGATTTTTAGAGGCTAGTAAGATAAAGTGTTGTACCTGACAAGTTTGGGCTACCTTGCTTCTGCAGCCTTCATAGGAAGTGTCACATGATGTTAGCGTGACGTTGTCTGTGACGTGTTGTATGGATTGTTTTGATTGATACTTTTATTAATAGATTGCCAAGTACAGTACATATTCCGTACAATTGACCACTAAATGGTAACACCCCAATAAGTTTTTCAACTTGTTTAAGTCGGGGTCCACGCTAATCAATTCCTGGTAAAAAAAAGTGATTCCCTTGACCGAGCATCAAACCCGGATCGCGACGGTGAGCGCATTGAATCCTAACCACTAGACTGTACCATCAAGTACAGCCAGGAACAACACTTTACGTTACTAACCAATATAAATAAACCATTTATATATACACGTCAGTAGGCTAAATGAAACTCTTCAACATAACATTTCACTATGTATATATATTTCCCAATGGTTCAACCGCCACCTGCCCGAATCTATTTAAAATATATTTTTTCGTCAAGTCACCCGCCCAACCTGCTGTTTATCCGCGGACTCCACGGTTGTGACCGTAAACCGCGCATCTCTACTAGATACAGTTGTTTTTTTATTGTTTGCAAATACAAAAATTTGGTTTTACTCAATATGACTGTATACAATATGACAGTTATTTTTACATAACTCCTACACCACACATGAAAAATGGCTAATAATGCCTGAAAAAATGCGCCTTTGGGAGTTTTACTCGAAACATATGCTTTTTTAAATCTTGCAAATGCAAAAAGTAGTTTTTTACTCAATATGACAATAATGTTCTTAGAATCTTTAGATAATGTGACAAAAGCAATAAAAATGTTTTCAAACATCCCTTCTAAACAACAAATGCAAAATGACTAATAATGCCTGGAGATATGTATCTTTGTTAGCGGTACTAGAAAAATTATATTTTGTAAAAAGTATGTTTTTACTCAATTTGACAAGAATGTACATACAATTCTGAGATATTGTAAAAAAAAAAGCAATACAAATGTATTCCATCATAATTCCTAATCCGAACGTGCAAAATGTCTAAAAATGTCTGTGATATTGAATCCATTTGAGTTTTACTAGACACAGTTGTTTTTTTATGGTTCGCAAATACAAACATTTGGTTTTACTCAATACACGGGCAAAATGTCTAATAATGCCTGAAGAAATGTATCATTTTGAGTTTTACTGGAAAAAAAACATATGGTAAGGTTTGAAAAAACAAAAAGTAATTTTTTACCCAATTTCACAATAATGTACTGAGAATCCTGAGCTAATGCGAAAAAAGCAATGAAATGTCCTCCTACATAATTCCTAATCCAAACGTGCAAAATGTCTAAAAATGCCTGCGATATTGAATCCATGTGAGTTCTACTAGATGCAGTTGTTTTTTTATGGTTTGCAAATACAAAAATTTGGTTTTACTCAATATGACTGTATACTGTAACACTCAATATGACAGTTATTTAAACAAAATTCCTACACCACACATGAACAATGGCTAATAATGCCTGAAGGAATGCATCTTTGGGAGTTTTGCTGGAAACATATGCTTTTGTAAATCTTGCAAATGCAAAAACTAGTTTTTTACTCAATATGACAATCATTTTTTTAGAATCCTGCGATAATGCTAAAAAAGCAATACAAATAAATTCAAACATAACTTCTAAACAACACATGCAAAATGGCTAATAATGCCTACACTGTAAAAAAAAATTCATATTTTTATGGTTAATTTACTTTAAATTTCTACTGTATTTTTTTGTAAATAGGTTATAAAACAGAAGAATTGAAAACATTATCTGTAAATAAACAAATTGTCTGTTATTTTAAGTAATATGCCAGTATTGACAAACTATGTATATTACTATTTTTTATTACGGAAAAATACCAAATCAATAATACATATCATTTTCTGGTTTGGTAAGGTTGGCCAAAACAAAAAGTATTTTTCTACTAATTTGACAGTAATGTACTTAGAATCCTGAGATAATGCAAAAAAAGCAATTTAAAGGTTTTCCAACATAATTCCTAATTCAAACGTTCAAAATGTCTAAAAATGCCTGTGATGTTGAATAAATGTGAGTTTTACTAGATATAGTTTTTTTATGGTTTGCAAATACAAAATTTAGCATAATTTTTTTTAAATTTTGCAAATGCAAAAAGTTGTTTTTTACTCAACATGACTATAATGCTCTTAGATTCCTGAGATAATGCAAAAAAAGCAATAAAAATGTATTCAACAAAACTCCTAATCCAAACGTGCAAAATGTCCTAAAATGCCTGTGATATTGAATTAATGTTAGTTTTACTAGATACAGTTGTTTTTCTATGGTTTGCAAATACAAAATTTAGGTTTTACTCAATGTGACTGTATCCTGTAACACTCAATATGACAGTTATTTAAACATAACTCCTACACCACACATGCAAAATGTCTAATAATGCCCGAAGAAATGCATCTTTGAGAGTTTTCCTGAAAAAAAAAAACATTTGGCAAGGTTTGCAAAAACCAAAAAATAATGTTTTACTCAATTTGACAGTAATGTACTTAGAATCCTGAGATAATGCGAAAAAAGCAATAAAATTGTATTCAAACATAACTTCCAAACAACGCATGAAAAATGGCTGATAATGCCTAGACATGTGTATTTTTGTTAGTTGTACTAGAAAATGTATCTTTTTAAGGTTAGCAAAGACACAAGTTAGTTTTTTTATTCAATATAACAGTGTAACTATCATACTAAATATTAAAGTTTTATAATCATAACTCCAAAACCAAACTTGAAATTTGTCTTAAAAAGCCTGTAATATTGAATTTATGTGAGTTTTAACAGAATCAGGTATTTTGGAGAGGTTCACAAATACAAAAATTAGGTTTTCCTGGCCTCATATTGGTCACACTCAAAATGACAGTTTTTGAAACATAACTCCTAAAGTAGAAATGCAACATGTCTAAAAATGCCTGAAGAAATGTATCTTTGAGAGTTTTTCTGGAAAAAAAAAAACATTTGGTAAGGTTGGCGAAAAAAAAAGTATTTTTCTAGTAGTTACATTATACAATATGACTGTATAATGTAACACTCAATTTGACAGTTATTTAAACATAACTCCTACACCACACATGCAAAATGTCTAATAATGCCGGAAGAAATGCATCTTTGAGAGTTTTCCTGAAAAAAAAAAAACATTTGGCAAGGTTTGCAAAGACAAAATATTTTTTTTTTACTCAATTTGACGGTAATGTACTTAGAATCCGGAGATAAAGCCAAAAAAACAATAAAAATGTATTCAAACATAATTCTTAATCCAAACGTGCAAATTTTCTAAAAATGCCTATGATATGGAATACGCGTGAGTTTTACTAGATGCAGTTGTTTTTCTATGATTTGCAAATACAAAAAGGAGATTTTAGTCAATATGACTGTATACTGTAACACTCAATATGACCGTTTTTTAAACATAGTTCCTACACCACACATTAAAAATGGCTAATAATGCCTGAAATAATGCATCTTTTGGAGTTTTACTCGAAGCATAAGCTTTTTTAAATTTTGCAAATGCAAAAAGTTGTTTTTTACTCAACATGACTATAAAGTTCTTAGATTCCTAAGATAATGCGAAAAAAGCAATAAAATCATAACTCCTAATCCAAACGTGCAAAATGTCTAAAAATGCCTTTGATATTGAATACGTGTGAGTTTTACTAGATACAGTTGTTTTTCTATGGTTTGCAAATACACAATTTAGATTGTACTCAATGTGACTGTATACTGTAACACTCAATATGACAGTTATTTAAACATAACTCCTACAAACACACATGCAAAATGTCTAATACTGCCTGAAGAAATGCATCTTTGAGAGTTTTCCTGAAAAAAACATTTGGCAAGGTTTACAAAAACAAAATATAATTTTTTACTCAATTTGACAGTAATGTACTTAGAATCCTGAGATAATGCAAAAAAAAGCAATAAAAATGTATTCAAACATAACTTCCAAACAACGCATGTAATATGGCTGATAATGCCTAGAGATGTGTATTTTTGTTAGTTCTACTAGAAAATTGATCTTTTGTAAGGTTAGCAAAGACACAAGTTTGTTTTTTTATTCCATATAACAGTGTAACTGTCAAACTAAATATGAAAGGTTTATAATCATAACTCCAAAACCAAACTTGAAATGTGTCTAAAAAAGCCTGTAATATTGAATTTACGTGAGTTTTACCAGAATCGGGTATTTTGGAAAGAATCACAAATACAAACATTCGGTTTTACTGGCCTCATATTGGTCACACTCAAAATGACAGTTTTTGAAACAAAAATCCAAAAATATGCATGCAAAATGTCTAATAATGCCTGAAAAAAGGCATCTTTGAGAGTTTTCCTGAAAAAAAAAAACATTTGACAAGGTTTGCAAAAACAAAATATATTTTTTTACTCAATTTGACAGTAATGTACTTAGAATCCTGAGATAAGGCGAAAAAAACCATAAAACTGTATTCCAACATAATTCCTAATCCAAACGTGAAAAATGTCTAAAAATGCCTGTGATATTGAATACATGTGAGTTTTACTAGATACAGTTGTTTTTCTATGGTTTGCAAATACAAAAATGAAGTTTTAGTCATTATGACTGTATACTGTAACACTCAATATAACAGTTATTTAAACATAAATCCTACACAAAACATAAATAATGGCTAATAATGCCTGAAAAAATGCATCTTTGGGAGTTTTACTGGAAGCATATGCTTTTTTAAATTTTGCAAATGCAAAAAGTTGTTTTTTAATCAATATGACTATAATGTTCTTAGAATCCTGAGATAATGCGAAAAAAGCAATAAAAATGTATTCCAACATAATTCCTAATTCAAACGTGCAAAAAGTCTAGAAATGCCTGTGATATTGAATAAATGTTAGTTTTACCAGATGCAGTTGTTTTTCTATGGTTTGCAAATACAAAATTGAGGATTTACTCAATATGACTGTATACTGTAACACTCAATATGACAGTTATTTAAACATAACTCCTAAACCACACATGCAAAATGTCTAATAATGCCTGAAATAATGCATCTTTGGGAGTTTTACTCGAAACATATGCTTTTTTAAATCTTGCAAATGCAAAAAGTAGTTTTTTTCTCAATATGACTATAATGTTCTTAGAATCCTGAGATAATGCGAAAAAAGCAATAAAAATGTATTCCAACATAACTCCTAATCCAAACGTGCAAAATGTCTAAAAATGCCTGTGATAAGGAATACATGTTAGTTTTACTAGATACAGTTGTTTTTCTATGGTTTGCAAATACAAAATTTAGGTTTTACTCAATATGACTGTATACTGTAACACTCAATATGACAGTTATTTAAACATAACTCCTACACCACACATGAAAAATGGCTAATAATGACTGAAATAATGCATCTTTGGGGGTTTCACTCGAAGCATATGATTTTTTAAATCTTGCAAATGCAAAAAGTAGTTTTTTTCGCAGTATGACTATAATGTTCTTAGAATCCTGAGATAATGCGAAAAAAGCAATAAAAATGTATTCCAACATAACTCCTAATCCAAACGTGCAAAATGTCTAACAATGTCTGTGATAAGTAATACATGTTAGTTTTACTAGATACAGTTGTTTTACTATAGTTTGCAAATACAAAATGTATGTTTTACTCAATATGACTGTATACTGTAACACTCAATATGACAGTTATTTAAACATAACTCCTACACCACACATGAAAAATGGCTAATAATGCCTGAAATAATGCATCTTTGGGAGTTTTATTCGAAACATATGCTTTTTTAAATCTTGCAAATGCAAAAAGTAGTTTTTTATTCAATATTACTATAATAGTCTTAGAATCCTGAGATAATGAGAAAAAAAGCAATAAAAATGTATTCCAACATAACTTTTAAACAACACATGCAAAATGGCTAATAATGCCTAGAGATATGTATTTTTGTTAGTTGTACTAGAAAAATGATCTTTTGTGAGGTTTGCAAAGACACAAGTTAGTTTTTTTATTCAATATAACAGTGTAACTGTCATATTAAATATGAAAGGTTTATAATCATAACTCCAAAACTAAACGTGAAATTTTTCTAAAAAAGCATGTAATATTGAATTTATGTGACTTTTACCAGAATCGGGTATTTTGGAAAGAATCACAAATACAAAAACCAGGTTTTACTCAATATGACTGTATACTGTAACGCCCAATATGACAGTTATTTAAACATAACTCCTACACCACACATGAAAAATGGCTAATAATGCCTGAAATAATGCATCTTTGGGAGTTTTACTCGAAACATATGCTTTTTTAAATCTTGCAAATGCAAAAAGTACTTTTTTATTCAATATTACTATAATAGTCTTAGAATCCTGAGATAATGAGAAAAAAGCAATAAAAATGTATTCAAACATAACTTTTAAACAACACATGCAAAATGGCTAATAATGCCTAGAGATATGTATTTTTGTTAGTTGTACTAGAAAAATGATCTTTTGTAAGGTTTGCAAAGACACAAGTTAGTTTTTTTATTCAATATAACAGTGTAACTGTCATACTAAATATGAAAGGTTTATAATCATAACTCCAAAACCAAACTTGAAATTTGTCTAAAAAAGCCTGTAGTATATAATATACGTGAGTTTTACCAGAATCGGGTATTTTGGAAAGAATCACAAATACAAACATTGGGTTTTACTGGCCTCATATTGGTCACACTCAAAATGACAGTTTTTGAAACAAAACTCCAAAAATATGCATGCAAAATGTCTAATAATGCCTGAAGAAATGCATCTTTGAGAGTTTTCCTGAAAAAAAAAAAAATATTTGGCAATATTTGCAAAAACAAAATATGATTTTTTACTCAATTTGACAGTAATGTACTTAGAATCCTGAGATAAAGCGAAAAAAACAATAAAAATGTATTCCAACATAATTCCTAATCCAAACGTGCAAAATGTCTAAAAAAGTCTCTGATATTGAATACATGTGAGTTTTACTAGATACAGTTGTTTTTCTATGGTTTGCAAATAGAAAAATTAGGGTTTAGTCAATATGACTGTATACGTTAACACTCAATATAACAGTTATTTAAACATAAATCCCACACAACACATGAAAAATGGCTAATAATGCCTGAAATAATGCATATTTTGGAGTTTTACTGGAAGCATATGCTTTTTTAAATTTTGCAAATGCAAAAAGTAGTTTTTTACTCAATATGACTATAATATTCTTTGAATCCTGAGATAATGCGAAAAAAGCAATAAAAATGTATTCCAACATAACTCCTAATCCAAACGTGCAAAATGTCTAAAAATGCCTGTGATATTGAATAATTGTTAGTTTTACTAAATACAGTTGTTTTTTTATGGTTTGCAAATACAAAATTTAGGTTTTACTCAATATGACTGTATACTGTAACACTCAATATGACAGTTATTTAAACATAAGTCCTACAGCACACATGGAAAATGGCTAATAATGCCTAGAGATATGTATTTTTGTTAGTTGTACTAGAAAAATGATCTTTTGTAAGGTTTGCAAAGACACAAGTTAGTTTTTTTATTCGATATAACAGTTCAACTGTCATACTAAATATGAGAGGTTTATAATCATAACTCCAAAACTAAACGTGAAATTTGTCTAAAAAAGCCTGTAATATTGAATTTATGTGAGTTTTACCAGAATCGGGTATTTTGGAAAGAATCACAAATACAAACATTGGGTTTTACTGGCCTCATATTGGTCACACTCAAAATGACAGTTTTTGAAACAAAACTCCAAAAATGTGCATGCAAAATGTCTAATAATGCCTGAAGAAATGCATCTTTGAGAGTTTTCCTGAAAAAAAAAAACATTTGGCAATATTTGCAAACACAAAATATAATTTTTTACTCAATTTGACAGTAATGTACTTAGAATCCTGAGATAAAGCGAAAAAAACAATAAAAATGTATTCCAACATAATTCCTAATCCAAACGTGCAAAATGTCTAAAAAAGTCTCTGATATTGAATACATGTGAGTTTTACTAGATACAGTTGTTTTTCTATGGTTTGCAAATAGAAAAATGAGGGTTTAGTCAATATTTCTCAATGTTTGTATTTGTGATTCTTTCCAAAATACCCGATTCTGGTAAAACTCACGTAAATTATATATTACAGGCTTTTTTAGACAAATTTCAAGTTTGGTTTTGGAGTTATGATTATAAACCTTTCATATTTAGTATGACAGTTACACTGTTTTATGGAATAAAAAAACTAACTTGTGTCTTTGCAAACCTTACAAAAGATAATTTTTCTAGTACAACTAACAAAAATACATATCTCTAGGCATTAGCCATTTAGCATGTGTTGTTTAAAAGTTATGTTTGAATACATTTTATTGCTTTTTTCGCATTATCTCAGGATTCTAAGACTATTATAGTCATATTGAATAAAAACTACTTTTTGCATTTGCAAGATTTAAAAAAGCATATGTTTCGAGTAAAACTCCCAAAGATGCATTATTTCAGGCATTATTAGCCATTTTTCATGTGTGGTGTAGGAGTTATGTTTAAATAACTGTCATATTGAGTGTTACAGTATACAGTCATATTGAGTAAAACCTACATTTTGTATTTGCATACCATAGAAAAACAACTGTATCTAGTAAAACTAACATGTATTCCTTATCACAGGCATTTTTAGACATTTTGCACGTTTGGATTAGGAGTTATGTTGGAATACATTTTAATTACTTTTTTCGCATTATCTCAGGATTCTAAGAACATTATAGTCATATTGAGAAAAAAACTACTTTTTGCATTTGCAAGATTTAAAAAAGCATATGCTTCGAGTGAAACCCCCAAAGATGCATTATTTCAGGCATTATTAGCCATTTTCCATGTGTGGTGTAGGACTTATGTTTAAATAACTGTCATATTGAGTGTTACAGTATACAGTCATATTGAGTAAAACCTAAATTCTGTATTTGCAAACCATAAAAAAACAACTGTATTTAGTAAAACTAACAATTATTCAATATCACAGGCATTTTTAGACATTTTGCACGTTTGGATTAGGAGTTATGTTGGAATACATTTTTATTGCTTTTTTCGCATTATCTCAGGATTCTAAGAATATTATAGTCATATTGAGTAAAAAACCACTTTTTGCATTTGCAAAATTTAAAAAAGCATATGCTTCCAGTAAAACTCCAAAATATGCATTATTTCAGGCATTATTTGCCATTTTTCATGTGTTGTGTGGGATTTATGTTTAAATAACTGTTATATTGAGTGTTACAGTATACAGTCATATTGACTAAACCCTCATTTTTCTATTTGCAAACCATAGAAAAACAACTGTATCTAGTAAAACTCACATGTATTCAATATCAGAGACTTTTTTAGACATTTTGCACGTTTGGATTAGGAATTATGTTGGAATACATTTTTATTGTTTTTTTCGCTTTATCTCAGGATTCTAAGTACATTACTGTCAAATTGAGTAAAAAATTATATTTTGTTTTCTGCAAATATTGCCAAATGTTTGTTTTTTTTCAGGAAAACTCTCAAAGATGCATTTCTTCAGGCATTATTAGACATTTTGCATGCATATTTTAGGAGTTTTGTTTCAAAAACTGTCATTTTGAGTGTGACCAATATGAGGCCAGTAAAACCCAATGTTTGTATTTGTGATTCTTTCCAAAATACCCGATTCTGGTAAAACTCACGTAAATTATATATTACAGGCTTTTTTAGACAAATTTCAAGTTTGGTTTTGGAGTTATGATTATAAACCTTTCATATTTAGTATGACAGTTACACTGTTATATGGAATAAAAAAACTAACTTGTGTCTTTGCAAACCTTAAAAAAGATCATTTTTCTAGTACAACTAACAAAAATACATATCTCTAGGCATTATTAGCCATTTTGCATGTGTTGTTTAAAAGTTATGTTTGAATACATTTTATTGCTTTTTTCGCATTATCTCGGGATTCTAAGACTATTATAGTCATAATGAATAAAAACTACTTTTTGCATTTGCAAGATTTAAAAAAGCATATGTTTCGAGTAAAACTCCCAAAGATGCATTATTTCAGGCATTATTAGCCATTTTTCATGTGTGGTGTAGGAGTTATGTTTAAATAACTGTCATATTGAGTGTTACAGTATACAGTCATATTGAGTAAAACCTACATTTTGTATTTGCAAACCATAGAAAAACAACTGTATCTAGTAAAACTAACATGTATTCCTTATCACAGGCATTTTTAGACATTTTGCACGTTTGGATTAGGAGTTATGTGTGAATTCATTTTTATTGCTTTTTTCGCATTATCTCAGGATTCTAAGAAAATTATAGTCATGTTGAGAAAAAAACTACTTTTTGCATTTGCAAGATTTAAAAAAGCATATGCTTCGAGTGAAACCCCCAAAGATGCATTATTTCAGGCATTATTAGCCATTTTCCATGTGTGGTGTAGGACTTATGTTTAAATAACTGTCATATTGAGTGTTACAGTATCCAGTCATATTGAGTAAAACCTAAATTTTGTATTTGCAAACCATAAAAAAACAACTGTATTTAGTAAAACTAACAATTATTCAATATCACAGGCATTTTTAGACATTTTGCACGTTTGGATTAGGAGTTATGTTGGAATACATTTTTATTGCTTTTTTCGCATTATCTCAGGATTCTAAGAATATTATAGTCATATTGAGTAAAAAAATACTTTTTGCATTTGCAAAATTTAAAAAAGCATATGCTTCCAGTAAAACTCCAAAATATGCATTATTTCAGACAATATTAGCCATTGTTCATGTGTTGTGTGGGATTTATGTTTAAATAACTGTTATATTGAGTGTTACAGCATACAGTCATATTGACTAAACCCTCATTTTTCTATTTGCAAACCATAGAAAAACAACTGTATCTAGTAAAACTCACATGTATTCAATATCAGAGACTTTTTTAGACATTTTGCACGTTTGGATTAGGAATTATGTTGGAATAAATTTTTATTGTTTTTTTCGCTTTATCTCAGGATTCTAAGTACATTACTGTCAAATTGAGTAAAAAATTATATTTTGTTTTTGCAAATATTGCCAAATGTTTTTTTTTTTCAGGAAAACTCTCGAAGATGCATTTCTTCGGGCATTATTAGACATTTTGATTGCATATTTTTGGAGTTTTGTTTCAAAAACTGTCATTTTGAGTGTGACCAATATGAGGCCAGTAAAACCCAATGTTTGTATTTGTGATTCTTTCCAAAATACCCGATTCTGGTAAAACTCACGTAAATTATATATTACAGGCTTTTTTAGACAAATTTCAAGTTTGGTTTTGGAGTTATGATTATAAACCTTTCATATTTAGTATGACAGTTACACTGTTATATGGAATAAAAAAACTAACTTGTGTCTTTGCAAACCTTACAAAAGATCATTTTTCTAGTACAACTAACAAAAATACATATCTCTAGGCATTATTAGCCATTTTGCATGTGTTGTTTAAAAGTTATGTTTGAATACATTTTATTGCTTTTTTCGCATTATCTCAGGATTCTAAGACTATTATAGTCATATTGAATAAAAACTACTTTTTGCATTTGTAAGATTTAAAAAACCATATGTTTCGAGTAAAACTCCCAAAGATGCATTATTTCAGGCATTATTAGCCATTTTTCATGTGTGGTGTAGGAGTTATGTTTAAATAACTGTCATATTGAGTGTTACAGTATACAGTCATATTGAGTAAAACCTATATTTTGTATTTGCAAACCATAGAAAAACAACTGTATCTAGTAAAACTAACATGTATTCCTTATCACAGGCATTTTTAGACATTTTGCACGTTTGGATTAGGAGTTATGTTGGAATACATTTTTATTGCTTTTTTCGCATTATCTCAGGATTCTAAGAAAATTATAGTCATATTGAGAAAAAAACTACTTTTTGCATTTGCAAGATTTAAAAAAGCATATACTTCGAGTGAAACCCCCAAAGATGCATTATTTCAGGCATTATTAGCCATTTTCCATGTGTGGTGTAGGACTTATGTTTAAATAACTGTCATATTGAGTGTTACAGTATAAAGTCATATTGAGTAAAACCTAAATTTTAAATTTGCAAACCATAAAAAAAAAACTGTATTTAGTAAAACTAACAATTATTCAATATCACAGGCATTTTTAGACATTTTGCACGTTTGGATTAGGAGTTATGTTGGAATACATTTTTATTGCTTTTTTTGCATTATCTCAGGATTCTAAGAATATTATAGTCATATTGAGTAAAAAACTACTTTTTGCATTTGGAAAATTTAAAAAAGCATATGCTTCGAGTGAAACCCCCAAAGATGCATTAATTCAGGCATTATTAGCCATATTACATGCGTTCCTTGGAAGTTTTGTTTGAATACATTTTTATTGCTTTTTTTGCATTATCTCAGGATTCTAAGTACATTACTGTCAAATTGAGTAAAAAATTATATTTTGTTTTTGCAAACCTTGCCAAATGTTTTTTTTCAGGAAAACTCTCAAAGATGCATTATTTCAGGCATTATTAGCCATTTTCCATGTGTGGTGTAGGACTTATGTTTAAATAACTGTCATATTGAGTGTTACAGTATACAGTCATATTGAGTAAAACCTAAATTTTGTATTTGCAAACCATAAAAAAACAACTGTATCTAGTAAAACTAACATGTATTCCCTATCACTAGCATTTTTAGACATTTTGCACGTTTGGATTAGGAATTATGTTGGAATACATTTTTATTGCTTTTTTCGCATTATCTCAGGATTCTAAGGACATTATAGTCATATTGAGTAAAAAACTACTTTTTGCATTTGCAAGATTTTAAAAAGCATATGTTTCGAGTAAAACTCCAAAAGATGCATTATTTCAGGCATTATTAGCCATTTTTCATGTGTGGTGTAGGAGTAATGTTTAAATAACTGTCATATTGGGCGTTACAATATACAGTCATATTGAGTAAAACCTGGTTCTTGTATTTGTGATTCTTTCCAAAATACCCGATTCTGGTAAAAGTCACATAAATTCAATATTACATGCTTTTTTAGACAAATTTCACGTTTAGTTTTGGAGTTATGATTATAAACATTTCATATTTAATATGACAGTTACACTGTTATATTGAATAAAAAAAACTAGCTTGTGTCTTTGCAAACCTTACAAAAGATCATTTTTCTAGTACAACTAACAAAAATACATATCTCTAGGCATTATTAGCCATTTTGCATGTGTTGTTTAAAAGTTATGTTTGAATACATTTTTATTGCTTTTTTCTCATTATCTCAGGATTCTAAGACTATTATAGTAATATTGAATAAAAAACTACTTTTTGCATTTGCAAGATTTAAAAAAGCATATGTTTCGAATAAAACTCCCAAAGATGCATTATTTCAGGCATTATTAGCCATTTTTCATGTGTGGTGTAGGAGTTATGTTTAAATAACTGTCATATTGAGTGTTAGAGTATACATTCATATTGAGTAAAACCTACATTTTGTATTTGCAAACTATAGAAAAACAACTGTATCTAGTAAAAATAACATGTATTCCTTATCGCAGGCATTTTTAGACATTTTGCACGTTTGGATTAGGAGTTATGTTGGAATATTTTTTTATTGCTTTTTTCGCATTATCTCAGGATTCTAAGAACATTATAGTCATATTGCGAAAGAAACTACTTTTTGCATTTGCAAGATTTAAAAAAGCATATGCTTCGAGTGAAACCCCTAAAGATGCATTATTTCAGGCATTATTAGCCATTTTTCATGTGTGGTGTAGGAGTTATGTTTAAATAACTGTCATATTGAGTGTTACAGTATACAGTCATATTGAGTAAAACCTACATTTTGTATTTGCAAACCATAGAAAAACAACTGTATCTAGTAAAACTAACATGTATTCCTTATCACAGGCATTTTTAGACATTTTGCACGTTTGGATTAGGAGTTATGTTGGAATACATTTTTATTGCTTTTTTCGCATTATCTCAGGATTCTAAGAACATTATAGTCATATTGAGAAAAAAACTACTTTTTGCATTTGCAAGATTTAAAAAAGCATATGTTTCGAGTAAAACTCCCAAAGATGCATTATTTCAGGCATTATTAGACATTTTGCATGTGTGGTTTAGGAGTTATGTTTAAATAACTGTCATATTGAGTGTTACAGTATACAGTCATATTGAGTAAATCCTCAATTTTGTATTTGCAAACCATAGAAAAACAACTGCATCTGGTAAAACTAACATTTATTCAATATCACAGGCATTTCTAGACTTTTTGCACGTTTGAATTAGGAATTATGTTGGAATACATTTTTATTGCTTTTTTCGCATTATCTCAGGATTCTAAGAACATTATAGTCATATTGATTAAAAAACAACTTTTTGCATTTGCAAAATTTAAAAAAGCATATGCTTCCAGTAAATCTCCCAAAGATGCATTTTTTCAGGCATTATTAGCCATTTTTTATGTTTTGTGTAGGATTTATGTTTAAATAACTGTTATATTGAGTGTTACAGTATACAGTCATAATGACTAAAACTTCATTTTTGTATCTGCAAACCATAGAAAAACAACTGTATCTAGTAAAACTCACATGTATTCAATATCACAGGCATTTTTAGACATTTTTCACGTTTGGATTAGGAATTATGTTGGAATACATTTTTATTGTTTTTTTTGCCTTATCTCAGGATTCTAAGTACATTACTGTCAAATTGAGTAAAAAAATATATTTTGTTTTTGCAGACCTTGTCAAATGTTTTTTTTTTCAGGAAAACTCTCAAAGATGCCTTTTTTCAGGCATTATTAGACATTTTGCATGCATATTTTTGGATTTTTGTTTCAAAAACTGTCATTTTGAGTGTGACCAATATGAGGCCAGTAAAACCGAATGTTTGTCATTGTGATTCTTTCCAAAATACCCGATTCTGGTAAAACTCACGTAAATTCAATATTACAGGCTTTTTTAGACAAATTTCAAGTTTGGTTTTGGAGTTACGATTATAAACCTTTCATATTTAGTATGACAGTTACACTGTTATATGGAATAAAAAAACTAACTTGTGTCTTTGCTAACCTTACAAAAGATCAATTTTCTAGTACAACTAACAAAAATACACATCTCTAGGCATTATCAGCCGATTTACATGCGTTGTTTGGAAGTTATGTTTTAATAAATTTTTATTGCTTTTTTTAGCATTATCTCAGGATTCTAAGTACATTACTGTCAAATTGAGTAAAACATTAGTTTTTGGTTTTTTGCAAACCTTGCCAAATGTTTTTTTTTTCAGGAAAACTCTCAAAGATGCATTTCTTCAGGCATTATTAGACATTTTGCATGTGTGGTGTAGGAGTTATGTTTAAATAACTGTCATATTGAGTGTTACAGTATACAGTCACATTGAGTAAAACCTAAATTTTGTATTTGCAAACCATAGAAAAACAACTGTATCTAGTAAAACTAACATTAATTCAATATCACAGGCATTTTAGGACATTTTGCACGTTTGGATTAGGAGTTTTGTTGAATACATTTTAATTGCTTTTTTTGCATTATCTCAGGAATCTAAGAGCATTATAGTCATGTTGAGTAAAAAACAACTTTTTGCATTTGCAAAATTAAAAAAAGCTTATGCTTTGAGTAAAACTCCCAAAGATGCATTATTTCAGGCATTATTAGACATTTTTCATGTGTGGTGTAGGAGTTATGTTTAAATAACTGTCATATTGAGTATTACATTATACAGTCATATTGAGTAAAACCTCATTTTTGTATTTGCAAACCATAAAAAAAACCTATATCTAGTAAAACTCACATTTATTCAATATCACAGGCATTTTTAGACATTTTGAACGTTTGAATTAGGAATTATGTTGGAATACCTTTTAATTGCTTTTTTTGCATTATCTCAGGATTCTAAGTACATTACTGTCAAATTAGTAGAAAAATACTTTTTGTTTTCGCCAACCTTACCAAATGTTTTTTTTTTTCCAGAAAAACTCTCAAAGATACATTTCTTCAGGCATTTTTAGACATGTTGCATTTCTACTTTTGGAGTTATGTTTCAAAAACGGTCATTTTGAGTGTGACCAATATGAGGCCAGGAAAACCAAATTTTTGTATTTGTGAACCTCTCCAAAATACCTGATTCTGTTAAAACTCACATAAATTCAATATTATAGCCTTTTTAGACAAATTTCAAGTTTGGTTTTGGGGTTATGATTATAAACCTTTCATATTTAGTATGACTGTTACACTGTTATATTGAATAAAAAAACTAACTTGTGTCTTTGCAAACCTTACAAAAAATCATTTTTCTAGTACAACTAACAAAAATACATATCTTTAGGCATTATTAGCCATTTTGCATGTGTTTTTTAGAAGTTATGTTTGAATACATTTTTTTTTACTTTTTTTGCATTTTGTCAGGATTGTAAGCCTTTGTAGTCATATTGAGTAAAAAACGACTTTTTGCATTTGCAATATTTAAAAAAGCATATGTTTCGAGTAAAACTCCCAAAGATGCATTATTTCAGGCATTATTAGCCGTTTTTCATGTGTGGTGTTGGAGTTATGTTTAAATAACTGTCATATTGAGTGTTACAGTATACAGTCATATTGAGTAAAACCTCATTTTTGTTTTTGCAAACTATAAAAAAAACAACTGTGTCTAGTAAAACTCACATGTATTCAATATCACAGGTATTTTTAGACATTTTGCACGTTTGGATTAGGAGTTATGTTTTTATTGCTTTTTTCGCAGTATCTCAGGAATCTAAGAACAATATAGTCATGTTGAGTAAAAGACAACTTTTCGCATTTGCAAAATTTAAAAAAGCTTATGCTTCGAGTAAAACTCCCAAAGATGCATTATTTCAGACATTATTAGCATTTTTTTATGTGTGGTGTAGGGGTTATGTTTAAATAACTGTCCTATTGAGTGTTAAAGTATACGGTCATATCGAGTAAAACCTAATTTTTGTATCTGCAAACCATCAAAAAAAAACCGTATCTAGTAAAACTCGCATGTATTCAATATCACAGGCATTTTTAGTTATTTTGAACGTTTGAATTAGGAATTATGATGGAATACATTTACATTTTTTGTTTTCGCTTTATCTCAGGATTCCAAGTACATTACTGTCAAATTAGTAGAAAAATACTTTTTGTTTTCGCCAACCTTACCAAATGTTTTTTTTTTCCAGAAAAACTCTCAAAGATACATTTCTTCAGGCATTTTTAGACATGTTGCATTTCTACTTTTTCAGAACTACCAAAAATACACATCTCTAGGCATTATCAGCCCTTTTGCATGTGGTTTTTAGAAGTTATGTTTGAATGCATATTTATTACTTTTTTCGCATGATGTCAGGATTGTAAGACTTTGTAGTCAATATGAGTAAAAAAGTACTTTTGGCATTTGCAATATTTAAAAAAGGATATATATCGAGTAAAACTCCCAAAGATGCATTATTTCAGGCATTATTAGTAATGTTTCATGTGTTGTGTAGGATTTATGTTTAAATAACTGTTATATTGAGTTTTACAGTATACAGTCATATTGAGTAAAACCTCATTTTTGTTTTTGCAAACTATAAAAAAAAACAACTGTGTCTAGTAAATCTAACATTTATTCAATATTACAGGCATTTTTAGACATTTTGCACGTTTGGATCAGGAGTTATGTTGGAATACATTTTTTTGTTTGTTTTTTTCGCATTATCTCAGGATTCTAAGAACATTATAGACATATTGAGTAAAAAACTACTTTTTGCATTCGCAAGATTTAAAAAAAGCATATGCTTAGAGTAAAACTCCCAAAGATGCATTATTTCAGGCATTATTAGCCATTTTTCATGTGTGGTGTAGGAGTTATGTTTGAATAACTGTCATATTGAGTGTTACAGTTTACAGTCATATTGAGTAAAACCTAGTTTTTGTATTTGTGATTCTTTCCAAAATACCCGATTCTGTTAAAACTCACATAAAATCAATATTACAGGCTTTTTTAGACAAATTTCAAGTTTGGTTTTGGAGTTATGATTATAAACCTTTCATATTTAGTATGATAGTTACACTGTTATATTGAATAAAAAAACTAACTTGTGTCTTTTCTAACCTTACAAAAGATCAATTTTCTAGTACAACTAACAAAAATACACATCTCTAGGCATTATCAGCTGTTTTTCATGCGTCGTTTGGAATTTATGTTTGAATACATTTTTATTGCTTTTTTTGCATTATCTCAGGATTCTAAGTACATTACTGTCAAAGTAAAACATTATATTTTGTATTTGCAAACCTTGCCAAATGTTTTTTTTTCAGGAAAACTCTCAAAGATGCATTTCTTCAGGCATTATTAGACATTTTGCATGTATGGTGTAGGAGTTATGTTTAAATAACTGCCATATTGAGTGTTACAGTATACAGTCAAATTGAGTAAAACCTAAATTTTGTATTTGCAAACCATAGAAAAACAACTGTATCTAGTAAAACTCACACGTATTCAATATCATAGGCATTTTTAGACATTTTGCACGTTTGGATTAGGAGTTATGTTTTTATTGCTTTTTTCGCAGTATCTCAGGAATCTAAGAACATTATAATCATGTTGAGTAAAACACTACTTTTCGCATTTGCAAAATTTAAAAAAGCTTATGCTTCGAGTAAAACTCCAAAAGATGCGTTTTTTCAGGCATCATTAGCCATTTTTCATGTGTGGTGTAGGAACTATGTTTAAATAATTGTCATATTGAGTGTTACAGTATACAGTCATATTGACTAAAACCTCATTTTTGTATTTGCAAACCATAGAAAAACAACTGCATCTAGTAAAACTCACACGTATTCAATATCATTTTTGACATTTTGCACGTTTGGATTAGGAATTATGTTTGAATACATTTTTATTGTTTTTTTCGCTTTATCTCCGGATTCTAAGTACATTACTGTCAAATTGAGTAAACATTTTTATTTAGTTTTTGCAAACCTTGCCAAAAGTTTTTTTTTTCAGGCAAACTCCCAAAGATGCATTATTTCAGGCATTATCAACTTTTTTTTTCATGTGTGGTGTAGGAGTTATATTTAAATAACTGTCATATTGAGTGTAACATTATACAGTCATATTGAGTAAAACCTCATTTTTGTATTTGCAAACCATAAAAAAATACTGTATCTAGTAAAACATTTTGAACGTTGGAATACCTTTTAATTGCTTTTTTCGCATTATCTCAGGATTCTAAGTACATTACTGTCAAATTAGTAGAAAAATACTTTTTGTTTTTGCCAACCTTACCAAATGTATTTTTTCCAGAAAAACTCTCAAAGATAATATTTCTTGAGGCATTTTTAGACACGTTGCATCTCTACTTTTGGAGTTATGTTTCAAAAACTGTCATTTTGAGTGTGACCAATATGAGGCCAGGAAAACCAAATTTTTGTATTTGTGAACCTCTCCAAAATACCTGATTCTGTTAAAACTCACATAAATTCAATATTATAGGCTTTTTAGACAAATTTCAAGTTTGGTTTTGGAGTTATGATTATAAACCTTTTATATTTAGTATGACTGTTACACTGTTATATTGAATCAAAAAACTAACTTGTGTCTTTGCAAACCTTACAAAAGATAATTTTTCTAGTACAACCAACAAAAATACATACCTCTAGGCATTATTAGCCATTTTGCATGTGCTTTTTTAGAAGTTATGTTTGAATACATTTTTTTTACTTATGTCAGGATTGTAAGCCTTTGTAGTCATATTGAATAAAAAACTACTTTTTGCATTTGCAATATTTAAAAAAAGCATATGTTTCGAGTAAAACTCCCAAAGATGCATTATTTCAGGCATTATTAGCCGTTTTTCATGTGTGGTGTTGGAGTTATGTTTAAATAACTGTCATATTGAGTGTTACAGTATACAGTCATATTGAGTAAAACCTCATTTTTGTTTTTGCAAACAATAAAAAACAACAACTCTGTCTAATAAAACTCACATGTATTCAATATCACAGGCATTTTTAGACATTTTGCACGTTTGGATTAGGAGTTATGTTTTTATTGCTTTTTTCGCATTATCTCAGGAATCTAAGAACATTATAGTCATGTTGAGTAAAAAACTACTTTTTGCTTTTGCAAAATTTAAAAAAGCTAATGCTTCGAGTACAACTCCAAAAGATGCATTATTTCAGGCATTATTAGCCATTTTTCATTTGTGGTGTAGGAACTATGTTTAAATAACTGTCATATTGAGTGTTACAGTATACAGTCATATTGACTAAGACCTCATTTTTGTATTTGCAAACCATAGAAAAACAACTGTATCTAGTAAAACTAACATGTGTT
This sequence comes from Nerophis ophidion, assembly GCF_033978795.1. Classification (NCBI taxonomy): domain Eukaryota; kingdom Metazoa; phylum Chordata; class Actinopteri; order Syngnathiformes; family Syngnathidae; genus Nerophis; species Nerophis ophidion. Next base: position 406,592 of record NW_026906991.1, on the reverse strand, counting down.
CCTTATCACAGGCATTTTTAGACATTTTGCACGTTTGGATTAGGAATTATGTTTGAATATGTTATGTTTTTTTCGCTTTATCTCGGGATTCTAAGTACATTACTGTCAAATTAAGTAAAAAATTATATTTTGTTTTTGCAAACCTTGCCAAATGTTTTTTTTTTCAGGAAAACTCTCAAAGATGCATTTCTTCAGGCATTATTAGACATTTTGCATGTGTGGTGTAGGAGTTATGTTTAAATAACTGTCAAATTGAGTGTTAAAGTATACAGTCATATTGAGTAAAACCTAAATTTTGTATTTGCAAGCCATAGAACTGTATCTAGTAAAATGAACATTAATTCAATATCACAGACATTTTTAGACATTTTGCACGTTTGGATTAGGAATTATGATGGAATACATTTACATTTTTTGTTTTCGCTTTATCTCAGGATTCTAAGTACATTACTGTCAAATTGGTAAAAAACTACTTTTTGCATTTGCAATATTTAAATAAGCATATGTTTCGAGTAAAACTCCCAAAGATGCATTATTTCAAGCATTATTAGCCATTTTGCATGTGTAGTGTAGGAGTAATGTTTAAATAACTGTCATATTTAGTGTTACAGTATACAGTCATATTGAGTAAAACCTAAATTTTGTATTTGCAAACCATAAAAAAACATCTGTAACTAGTAAAACTAACAATTATTCAATATCACAGGCATTTCTAGACATTTTGCACTATTGGATTAGGAATTATGTTGGAATACATTTTTTTTTTGCTTTTTTCGCATTATCTCAGGATTCTAAGAACATTATAATCATGTTGAGTAAAAAACTACTTTTTGCATTTGCAAAATTTAAAAAAGCATTTGCCTCCAGTAAAACTCCCAAAGATGCATTATTTCAGGCACTATTAGCCATTTTTCATGTGTTGTGTAGGATTTATGTTTAAATAACTGATATATTGAGTGTTACAGTATACAGTCATATTGACTAAAACCTCATTTTTGTATTTGCAAACCATAGAAAAACAACTGTATCTAGTAAAACTCACATGTATTCAATATCATAGGCATTTTTAGACATTTTGCACGTTTGGATTAGGAATTATGTTGGAATACATTTTTATTGTTTTTTTTTCGCTTTATCTCAGGATTCTAAGAACATTGTCAAATTGAGTAAAAAATTATATTTTGTTTTTTCAGGAAAACTCTCAAAGATGCATTTTTTCAGGCATTATTAGACATTGTGCATGCATATTTTTGGAGTTTTGTTTCAAAAACCGTCATTTTGAGTGTGACCAATATGAGGCCCGTACAATTGACCACTAAATGGTAACACCCCAATAAGTTTTTCAACTTGTTTAAGTCGGGGTCCACGCTAATCAATTCATGGTTAAAAAAAAGTGATTTCCTTCACCGAGCATCAAACCCGGATCGCAACGGTGAGCGCATTGAATCCTAACCACTAGACTGTACCATCAAGTACAGCCAGGAACAACACTTTACGTTACTAACCAATATAAATAAACCATTTATATATACACATCAGTAGGCTAAATGAAACTCTTCAACATAACATTTCAATATGTATATATATTTCCCAATGGTTCAACCGCCACCTGCCCGAATCTATTTAAAATCTATTTTTTCGTCAATTCACCCGCCCGACCTGCTGTTTATCCGCGGACTCCACGGTTGTGACCGTAAACCGCGCATCTCTACTAGATACAGTTGTTTTTTTATTGTTTGCAAAGACAAAGATTTGGTTTTACTCAATATGACTGTATACAATATGACAGTTATTTTTACATAACTCTTACACCACACATGAAAAATGGCTAATAATGCCTGAAAAAATGCACCTTTGGGAGTTTTACTCGAAACATATGCTTTTTTAAATCTTGCAAATGCAAAAAGTAGTTTTTTACTCAATATGACGATAATGTTCTTAGAATCTTGAGATAATGTGACAAAAGCAATAAAAATGTTTTCAAACATCCCTTCTAAACAACAAATGCAAAATGACTAATAATGCCTGGAGATATGTATCTTTGTTAGCGGTACTAGAAAAATAACATTTTGTAAAAAGTATGTTTTTACTCAATTTGACAAGAATGTTCATACAATTCTGATATATTGCAAAAAAAAAGCAATACAAATGTATTCCATCATAATTCCTAATCCAAACGTGCAAAATGTGATGTAGGAACTATGTTTAAATAACTGTCATATTGAGTGTTACAGTATACTGTCATATTGACTAAAATCTCATTTTTGTATTTGCAAACCATAGAAAAACAACTGCATCTAGTAAAACTCGCACGTATTCAATATCATAGGCATTTTTAGACATTTTGCACGTTTGGATTAGGAATTAAGTTTGAATACATTTTTATTGTTTTTTTCCTGCTTTATCTCAGGATTCTAAGTATATTACTGTCAAATTGAGTAAAAAAAATGCATTTTGTTTTTGCAAACCTTGCCAAATGTTTTTTTCTTCAGGAAAACTCTCAAAGATGCATTTCTTCAGGCATTATTAGTGACCAATATGAGGCCAGTAAAACCCAATGTTTGTATTTGTGATTCTTTCCAAAATACCAGTTTCTGGTAAAACTCACATAAATTCAATATTACAGGCTTTTTTAGACAAATTTCAAGTTTGGTTTTGGGGTTATGATTATAAACATTTCTTATTGAATATGACAGTTACACTGTTATATTGCATAAAAAAACAACTTTTGTCTTTGCTAACCTTACAAAAGATCATTTTTCTAGTACAACTAAAACAATTACACATCTCTACGCATTATTAGCCATTTTTCATGTGTTGTTTAGAAGTTATGTTTGAATACATTTTATTGCTTTTTTTTGCATTATCTCAGGATTCTAAGTACATTACTGTCAAATTGAGTAAAAAATTATATTTTGTTATTGCAAACCTTGCCAAATGTTTTTTTTCCAGGAAAACTCTCAAAGATGCATTTCTTCAGGCATTATTAGACATTTTCCATGTGTGTTGTAGGAGTTATGTTTAAATAACTGTCATATTGAGTGTTACAGTATACAGTCACATTGAGTAAAATCTAAATTTTTTATTTGCAAACCATAGAAAAACAACTGTATCTAGTAAAACTCACACGTATTCAATATCAAAGGCATTTTTAGACATTTTGCACGTTTGGATTAGGAATTATTATTTTATTGCTTTTTTCACATTATCTTAGGAATCTAAGAACTTTATAGTCATGTTGAGTAAAAAACTACTTTTTGCATTTTCAAAATTTAAAAAAGCTTATGCTTTGAGTAAAACTCCCAAAGATGCATTATTTCAGGCATTATTAGACATTTTTCATGTGTGGTGTAGGAGTTATGTTTAAACAACTGTCATATTGAGTGTTACATTACACAGTCATATTGAGTAAAACCTCATTTTTGTATTTGCAAACCATAAAAAAAACCTATATTTAGTAAAACTCACATTTATTCAATATCACAGGCATTTTTAAACATTTTTAAGTTTGAATTAGGAATTATGTTGGAATACCTTTTAATTGCTTTTTTTGCATTATCTCAGGATTCTAAGTACATTACTGTCAAATTAGTAGAAAAATACTTTTTGTTTTCGCCAACCTTACCAAATGTTTTTTTTTCCAGAAAATTCTCAAAGATACATTTCTTCAGGCATTTTTAGACATGTTGCATTTCTACTTTTGGAGTTATGTTTCAAAAACTGTCATTTTGAGTGTGACCAATATGAGGCCAGAAAAACCTAATTTTTGAATTTGTCAACCTCTCCAAAATACCTGATTCTGTTAAAACTCACATCAATTCAATATCATAGGCTTTTTAGACAAATTTCAAGTTTGGTTTTGGAGTTATGATTATAAACCTTTCATATTTAGTATGACTGTTACACAGTTATATTGAATAAAAAAACTAACTTGTGTCTTTGCAAACCTTACAAAAGATCATTTTTCTAGTACAACTAACAAAAATACATATCTCTAGGCATTATTAGCCATTTTGCATGTGTTTTTTAGAAGTTATGTTTGAATACATTTTTTTTTACTTTTTTTGCATTATGTCAGGATTGTAAGCCTTTGTAGTCATATTGAGTAAAAAACGACTTTTTGCATTTGCAATATTTAAAAAAGCATATGTTTCGAGTAAAACTCCCAAAGATGCATTATTTCAGGCATTATTAGCCGTTTTTCATGTGTGGTGTTGGAGTTATGTTTAAATAACTGTCATATTGAGTGTTACAGTATACAGTCATATTGAGTAAAACCTCTTTTTTTTTTTTTGCAAACTATAAAAAAAAAACTATGTCTAGTAAAACTCACATGTATTCAATATCACAGGCATTTTTAGACATTTTGCACGTTTGGATTAGGAGTTATGTTGGAATACATTTGTATTGCTTTTTTCGCATTATCTCAGGATTCCAAGTACATTACTGTCAAATTAGTAGAAAAATACTTTTTGTTTTCGCCAACCTTACCAAATGTTTTTTTTTTCCAGAAAAACTCTCAAAGATACATTTCTTCAGCCATTATTAGAAATGTTGCATTTCTACTTTTGGAGTTATGTTTCAAAAACTGTAATTTTGAGTGTGACCAATATGAGGCCAGGAAAACATAATTTTTGTATTTGTGAACCTCTCCAAAATACCTGATTCCGTTAAAACTCACATGAATTCAATATTACAGGATTTTTTAGACAAATTTCAAGTTTGGTTTTGGAGTTATGATTATAAACCTTTCATAATTAATATGACAGTTACACTGTTATATTGAATAAAAAAAACTAACTTGTGTCTTTGCAAACCTTACAAAAGATTATTTTTCTAGTACAACTTACAAAAATACACATCTCTAGAAATTATCTGCCATTTTGCATGTGGTTTTTAGAAGTTATGTTTGAATACAATTGTATTACTTTTTTCGCATTATATCAGGATTGTAAGACTTTGTAGTCATATTGAGTAAAAAACTACTTTTGGCCTTTGCAATATTTAAAAAAGGATATGTATCGAGTAAAACTCCCAAAGATGCATTATTTCAGGCATTATTAGCAATGTTTCATGTGTTGTGTAGGATTTATGTTTAAATAACTGTTATATTGAGTGTTAAAGTATACAGTCATATTGAGTAAAACCTCATTTTTGTTTTTGCAAACTATAAAAAAAAACAACTGTGTCTAGTTAATCTAACATTTATTCAATATTACAGGCATTTTTAGATTTTTTGCACGTTTGGATTAGGAGTTATGTTGGAATACATTTTTTGTTTGTTTTTTTCTTATTATCTCAGGATTCTAAGAACATTATAGACATATTGAGTAAAAAACTACTTTTTGCATTTGCAAGATTTAAAAAAAGAATATGCTTCGAGTAAAACTCCCAAAGATGCATTATTTAAGGCATTATTAGCCATTTTTCATGTGTTGTGTAGGAGTTATGTTTAAATAACTGTCATATTGAGTGTTACAGTATACAGTCATATTGAGTAAAACCTAGTTTTTGTATTTGTGATTCTTTCCAAAATACCCGATTCCGTTAAAACTCACATAAATTCAATATTACAGGCTTTTTTAGACAAATTTCAAGTTTGGTTTTGGAGTTATGATTATAAACCTTTCATATTTAGTATGATAGTTACACTGTTATATTGAATAAAAAAACTAACTTGTGTCTTTGCTAACCTTACAAAAATCAAATTTCTAGTACAACTAACAAAAATACACATCTCTAGGCATTATCAGCCGTTTTTCATGCGTCGTTTGGAATTTATTTTTGAATACATTTTTATTGCTTTTTTTGCATTATCTCAGGATTCTAAGTATAATACTGTCAAAGTAAAAAATTATATTTTGTTTTTGCAAACCTTGCCAAATGTTTTTTTTTCAGGAAAACTCTCAAAGATGCATTTCTTCAGGCATTATTATTCATTTTGCATGTGTGTTTTTGGAGTTATGTTTAAATAACTGTCATATTGAGTGTTACAGTATACATTCACATTGAGTAAAATCTAAATTTTGTATTTGCAAACTATAGAAAAACAACTGTAGCTAGTAAAACTCACACGTATTCAATATCATAGGCATTTTTAGACATGATGATGAGGTGGCGACTTGTCCAGGGTGTACCCTGCCTTCCGCCCGATTGTAGCTGAGATAGGCGCCAGCGCCCCCCGCGACCCCGAAAGGGAATAAGCGGTAGAAAATGGATGGATGGATGGATTTTTAGACATTTTGCACGTTTGGATTAGGAGTTATGTTTTTATTGCTTTTTTCGAAATTATCTCAGGAATCTAAGAACATTATATTCATGTTGAGTAAAAAACTACTTTTTGCATTTGCAAAATTTAAAAAAGCTTATGCTTCGAGTAAAACTCCAAAAGATGCATTATTTCAGGCATTATTAGCCATTTTTCATGTGTGATGTAGGAACTATGTTTAAATAACTGTCATATTGAGTGTTACAGTATACTGTCATATTGACTAAAATCTCATTTTTGTATTTGAAAACCATAGAAAAACAACTGCATCTAGTAAAACTCGCACGTATTCAATATCATAGGCATTTTTAGACATTTTGCACGTTTGGATTAGGAATTATGTTTGAATACATTTTTATTGTTTTTTTTCCTGCTTTATCTCAGGATTCTAAGTACATTACTGTCAAATTGAGTAAAAAAAATGCATTTTGTTTTTGCAAACCTTGCCAAATGTTTTTTTCTTCAGGAAAACTCTCAAAGATGCATTTCTTCAGGCATTATTAGACATTTTGCATGTGTGGTGTAGGAGTTATGTTTAAATAACTGTCAAATTGAGTGTTACATTATACAGTCATATTGAGTAAAACCTCATTTTTGTATTTGCAAACCATAAAAAAAAAACTGTATCTAGTAAAACTCACATTTATTCAATATCTCAGGCATTTTTAGACATTTTGACCGTTTGAATTAGGAATTATGTTGGAATACCTTTTAATTGCTTTTTTCGCAGTATCTCAGGATTCTAAATACATTACTCTCAAATTAGTAGAAAAATGCTTTTTGTTTTCGCCAACCTTACCAAATGTTTTTTTTTCCAGAAAAACTCTCAAAGATACATTTCTTCAAGCATTTTTAGACACGTTGCATTTCTACTTTTGGAGTTATGTTTCAAAAACTGTCATTTTGAGTGTGACCAATATGAGGCCAGGAAAACCAAATTTTTGTATTTGTGAACCTCCCCAAAATACCGGATTCTGTTAAAACTCACATAAATTCAATATTATGGGCTTTTTAGACACATTTCAAGTTTGGTTTTGGAGTTATGATTATAAACATTTTATATTTAGTATGACTGTTACACTGTTCAATTGAATCAAAAAACTAACTTGTGTCTTTGCAAACCTTACAAAAAATTTTTTTTCTAGTACAACTAACAAAAATACATATCTCTAGGCATTATCAGCCATTTTGCATGTGCTTTTTAGAAGTTATGTTTGAATACATTTTTTTTACTTATGTCAGGATTGTAAGCCTTTGTAGTCATATTGAGTAAAAAACTACTTTTTGCATTTGCAATATTTAAAAAAGCATATGTTTCGAGTAAAACTCCCAAAGATGCATTATTTCAGGCATTATAAGCCGTTTTTCATGTGTGGTGTTGGAGTTATGTTTAAATAACTGTCATATTGAGTGTTACAGTATACACTCATATTGAGTAAAACCTAATTTTTGTTTTTGCAAACAATTAAAAACAACAACTGTGTCTAGTAAAACTCACATATATTCAATATCACAGGCATTTTTAGACATTTTGCACGTTTGGATTAGGAGTTATGTTTTTATTGCTTTTTTCTTAGTATCTCAGGAATCTAAGAACATTATAGTCATGTTGAGTAAAAAACTACTTTTGGCATTTGCAAAATTTAAAAAAGCTAATGCTTAGAGTAAAACTCCAAAAGATGCATTATTTCAGGCATTATTAGCCATTTTTCATGTGTGGTGTAGGAACTAAATAACTGTCATATTGAGTGTTACAGTATACAGTCATATTGAGAATAACCTCATTTTTGTATTTGCAAACAATAGAAAAACAACTGCATCTAGTAAAACTCACACGTATTCAATATCATAGGCATTTTAGAGATTTTGCACGTTTGGATTAGGAATTATGTTTGAATATATTTTAATTGTTTTTTTCATCTATGGTGTAGGAGTTATGTTTAAATAACTGTCATATTGAGTGTTACAGTATACAGTCAAATTGAGAATAACCTCATTTTTGTATTTGCAAACCTTAGAAAAACAACTGTATCTAGTAAAACTCACACGTATTCAATATCATAGGCATTTTTAGATATTTTGCACGTTTGGATTAGGAGTTATATTTTTATTGCTTTTTTCGCATTATCTCAGGAATCTAAGAACATTATAATCATGTTGAGTAAAAAACTACTTTTCGCATTTGCAAAATTTAAAAAAGCTTATGTTTCGAGTAAAACTCCAAAAGATGCATTATATCAGGCATTATTAGCCATTTTTCATGTGTGGTGTAGGAACTATGTTTAAATAATTGTCATATTGAGTGTTACAGTATACAGTCATATTGGCTAAAACCTCATTTTTGTATTTGCAAACCATAGAAAAACAACTGCATCTAGTAAAACTCACACGTATTCAATATCATAGGCATTTTTAGACATTTTGCACGTTTGGATTAGGAATTATATTTGAATACATTTTTATTGTTTTTTTCGCTTTGTCTCCGGATTCTAAATACATTACTGTCAAATTGAGTAAAAATTTTTTATTTAGTTTTTGCAAACCTTGCCAAATGTTTTTTTTTTTCACGAAAACTCCCAAAGATGCATTATTTCAGGCATTATTAGCCATCTTTCATGTGTGGTGTAGGAGTTATGTTTAAATGACTGTCATATTGAGTGTTACATTATACAGTCATATTGAGTAAAACCTCATTTTTGTATTTGCAAACCATAAAAAAATACTGCATCTAGTAAAACATTTTGAACGTTTGAATTAGGAATTATGTTGGAATACCTTTTAATTGCTTTTGTCGCATTATCTCAGGATTCTAAGTACATTACTGTCAAATTAGTAGAAAAATAATTTTTGTTTTCGCCAACCTTACCAAATGTATTTTTTCCAGAAAAACTCTCAAAGATACATTTCTTCAGGCATTTTTAGACACGTTGCATTTCTACTTTTGGAGTTATGTTTCAAAAACTGTCATTTTGAATGTGACCAATATGAGGCCAGGAAAACCAAATTTTTGTATTTGTTAACCTCTCCAAAATACCTGATTCTGTTAAAACTCACATAAATTCAATATTATAGGCTTTTTAAACACATTTCAAGTTTGGTTTTGGAGTTATGATTATAAACCTTTCATATTTAATATGACAGTTACACTGTTATATTGCATAAAAAAACAACTTTTGTCTTTGCTAACCTTACAAAAGATCATTTTTCTAGTACAACTAACAAAATTACACATCTCTACGCATTATTAGCCATTTTTCATGTGTTGTTTAGAAGTTATGTTTGAATACATTTTTATTGCTTTTTTCACATTATCTCAGGATTCCAAGAACATTATAGTCATATTAAGTAAAAAACTACTTTTTGCATTTGCAAGATTTAAAAAAGCATATATTTCGAGTAAAAATCCAAAAGATGCATTATTTCAGGCATTATTAGCCATTTTTCATGTGTGGTGTAGGAGTTATGTTTAAATAACTGTCATATTGAGTGTTAGTATACAGTTATATTGAGTAAAACCTCATTTTTGTATTTGCAAACAATAGAAAAACAACTGTATCTAGTAAAACTCATATGTATTTAATATCACAGGCATTTTTAGACATTTTGCACGTTTGGATTAGGAATTATGTTGGAATATATTTTTATTGCTTTTTTCGCATTATCTCAGGATTATAAGTACATTACAGTCAAATTTAGTAAAAAAAATACTTTCTGTTTTTGCAAACATTACCAAATGGGTTTTTTTCCATTAAAACTCTCAAAGATACATATCTTCAGGCATTATTAGACATTTAGCATTTCTACTTTTGGAGTTATGTTTCAAAAACGGTCATTTTGAGTGTGACCAATATGAGGCCAGTAAAACCTAATTGTTGTATTTGTGAACCTTTCCAAAATACCTGATTCTGTTAAAACTCACATGAATTCAATATTACAGGATTTTTTAGACAAATTTCAAGTTTGGTTTTGGAGTTATGATTATAAACCTTTCATAATTAATATGACAGTTACACTGTTATATTGAATAAAAAAAACTAACTTGTGTCTTTGCAAACCTTACAAAAGATTATTTTTCTAGTACAACTAACAAAAATACACATCTCTAGGCATTATCAGCAATTTTTCATGTGCTGTTTAGAAGTTATGTTTGAATACAACTTTATTACTTTTTTCGCATTATGTCAGGATTGTAAGAACATTATTGTCATATTAAGTAAAAAACGCCTTTACTCATTTGAAAGATTTAAAAAAGCATATGTTTCGAGTAAAACTCCCAAAGATGCATTATTTCAGGCATTATTAGCTATTTTTCATGTGTGGTGTAGGAGTTATGTTTAAATAACTGGCATATTAAGTGTTACAGTGTTACATATTGAGTAGAACCTAAATTTTGTATTTGCAAACCATAGAAAAACAACTGTATCTAGTAAAACTAACATTATTTCAATATCACAGGCATTTTTAGACATTTTGCACGTTTGGATTAGAAATCATATTGGAATACATTTTCATTGCTTTTTTCTTATTATCTCAGGAGTCTAAGAACATTATATTCATATTGAGTAAAAAACTACTTTTTGCATTTGCAAGATTTAAAAAAGCATATATTTCGAGTAAAAATCCAAAAGATGCATTATTTCAGGCATTATTAGCCATTTTTCATGTGTGGTGTAGGAGTTATGTTTAAATAACTGTCATATTGAGTGTTACAGTATACAGTTATATTGAGTAAAACCTCATTTTTGTATTTGCAAACAATAGAAAAACAACTGTATCTAGTAAAACTCATATGTATTTAATATCACAGGCATTTTTAGACATTTTGCACGTTTGGATTAGGAGTTATGTTGGAATACATTTTTATTGCTTTTTTCGCATTATCTCAGGATTATAAGTACATTACTGTCAAATTTAGTAAAAAAATACTTTTTGTTTTCGCAAATCTTACCAAATGTTTTTTTTCCAGTAAAACTGTCTAAGATACATTTCTTCAAGCATTATTAGACATTTTGCATTTCTACTTTTTGAGTTATGTTTCAAAAACTGTCATTTTGCGTGTGACCAATATGAGGCCAGCAAAACCTAATTGTTGTATTTGTGAACATTTCCAAAATACCTGAGTCTGCTAAAACCCACATAAATTCAACATTACAGGCTTTTTTAGACAAATTTCAAGTTTGTTTTTGGAGTTATGATTATAAACCTTTCATATTTAATATGACAGTTACACTGTTATATTGAATAAAAAAAACTAACTTGTGTCTTTGCAAACCCTACAAAAGATTATTTTTCTAGTACAACTAACAAAAATACACATCCCTAGGCATTATTAGCCATTTTGCATGTGTTTTTTAGAAGTTATGTTTGAATACATTTTTTTGCTTTTTTTGCATTATCTCAGGATTCTAAGACTATTATAGTCATATTGAATAAAAAACTACTTTTTGCATCTGCAAGATTTAAAAAAGCATATGTTTCGAGTAAAACTCCCAAAGATGCATTATTTCAGGCATTATAAGCCATTTTTCATGTGTGGTGTAGGAGTTATGTTTAAATAACTGTCATATTGAGTGTTACAGTATACAGTCATATTGAGTAAAACCTCATTTTTGTATTTACAAACCATAGAAAAACAACTGTATCTAGTAAAACTCACATGTATTCAATATCACGAGCATTTTTAGACATTTTGCACGTTTGGATTAGGAATTATGTTGGAATACATTTGTATTGCTTTTTTCGCAATACAAATGTCAAATTGAGTAAAAAATTAAATTTTGTTTTTGCAAACCTTACCAAATTATTTTTTTTCAGGAAAACTCTCAAAGATGCATTTCTACAGTTATTATTAGACATTATACATGTGTATTTTTGGAGTTATGTTTTAAAAACTGTAATTTTGAGTGTGACCAATATGAGGCCAGTAAAACCTAAGCTTTGTATTTGTGATTCTTTCCAAAATACCTGATTCAGGTAAAACTCACATACATTCAACATTAAGGCTTTTTAAGACAAATTTCATGTTTGGTTTTGGAGTTATTATTATAAACCTTTCACATTTAGTATGACAATCCTCCGGAGGCAGCAGACAGGTACCGTCAGGCTAAACATATTTGAAGCCTGGTATATAAAGGTTTATGCTTTTACTAACAATTTAACATTTTTCTCTGTAATATGGCACACGCTGGTGAGTGCAAGACATACTTGATCAACAGCCAACAGCCACACAGGTCACACTGACGGTGGCCGTACAAACAAATTTCACACTGTTACAAATATGCGCCACACTGTGAACCCTCATCAAACAAGAATGACAAACACATTTCGGGAGAACATCTTCACCGTAACACAAAATAAACACAAAAGAACAAATACCCAGAATGCCATGCAGCGCTACTCTTCCGGGCTACACCCCCGCAACCACCAAACCCCGCCCGCCTCAACTGACGCAAGGAGGGGGGCGGTGATGTGGGGTGGTGGCAGGGGTGTAGCCCGGAAGAGTAGCGCTGCATGGAATTCTGGGTATTTGTTCTTTTGTGTTTATTTTGTGTTACGGTAAAGATGTTCTCCCGAAATGTGTTCGTCATTCTTGTTTGATGTGGTTTCACAATATTGGCGCATATTTGTAACAGTGTTAATTTTTTTTGTACAGCTCCCGTCAGTGTGATTTGTAATGCTGTTAATCAAGTACGTCTTGTAGTCAACATTGTACAACCAACAAATCCTCGCATAACATGCGTGCGGCCCCCTCGCCATGCTGTTGGTTTGCTGAATGAGCGAACACGACAAAACGTTGTCAAGGAAGTTGAAGGCAGTGCTGTCACAGAACCACATTAAAATGTTTGTCCGGTCGATATAGGGACAATCCATTGCGAGGGTCACAGGAAGCCTCTCGTTAAAATTGGGAGGATTCGCAAGTATGTTGCTAGGTCTGGATGGTCATTCAAAGAAGCTGAATCCACTTTTCATGTAGTTTCAGCATCCAGTGGCCCCCTATTTTAACAATTCAGAAAGAGTGTAAAATAATGGTATTTTTCTGTGGAAATACCAGCATTGTCACTTTATTAAAGTTGGTTGATCATATTAATTTGGAAAAACTCTGTAGAATAAAAGTATTTTTCTGCAAAACTGTTTGCATCAATACTTTATTAAAGGTTGTTGACCTTAATAATATTGTAAAAATCCGTAAAATTACGATATTTTTCCGCAAAACGTTTCATGAAAATGTCTGTAAATATGTTTTTGATTATTATTTGGTTTGCAATGTTTTACTTAAATGTTATAGTTTTCGTTTGGCAGCCGTATCTGCCAGTAGATGACAGTTTGTTTTACAGAATTTTTTTTTTTGTGTGTATAGACATTTATCTTTGTCAGTTTTACTAGAAAAAATATATTTTTTAAGGTTCTCAAACACACAAGGTACACTGTAAAAAAAAAAATCTGTAAAAAAACTAATCTACTGGTAGCTACGGCTGCCAAATGAAAACCATAAAATTAAAGTAAAACACTGTAGACCAAATAATGATCTAAAACATTATATTTACAGAAATTTTCATTAAACGTTTTGTGGAAAAATATCAACATTTTTCAGATTTTTACTAAATTGTTAAGATCAACCACCTTTAATAAAGTGACAATGCAAACAGTTCTGCAGAAAAATACCTTTTTTCTACAGAGTTTTTCCAATTAATTACGATCAACCAACTTTAATGGAGTGACAATGCTGGCGGTTCCACAGAAAAACATGATTATTTTACAGATTTTTTCTGAATTATTAAGATCAAGAGTCTCAAACTCAGTTTACCGGGGGGCTATAGTGTGTAGAAACTACGTGAAAAGTGAATTCACCTTCCTTTAATGGCAATACTTACATGGCAACATACTTGCCAATCTTTACAGGAGACTCCCTGTGACCGTAGTGAAGGGCTATCCGATATCGACTGGACAAGCATCTTTAAGGCCTGCTGTGACAGTACTGCAAGTGGTGTTTTGTTATTAGACTTTTGTGCTCGTCATAGGTTGTCCATAACATACTTGATCAACAGCTATATAGCTCACACTGACGGTGGCTGTCCAAAAAATGTTAACATTGTTACAAATATGCACCACATATTGTGAACCCACATCAAACAAGAATGACAAACACATTTTGGGAGAACATCTTCACCGTAACACAAAATAAACACAAAAGAACAAATACCCAGAATTCCATGCAGTGCTACTCTTCCGGGCTACACCCCCGCCACCACCCCACATCACCGCCCCCCTCCATGTGTCGGTTGAGGTGGGCGGGGTTTGGTGGTTGCGGGGGTGTAGCCCGGGCGAGTAGCGCTGCATGGCATTCTGGGTATTTGTTATTTTGTGTTTATTTTGTGTTACGGTGAAGATGTTCTCGCGAAATGTGTTTGTCATTCTTGTTTGATGTGGGTTCACAGTGTGGCGCATATTTGTAACAGTGTAAAATTTGTTTGTATGGCCACCGTCAGTGTGACTTGTATGGCTGTTGGAGCCAGATGAGGTGGTTCGGGCATCTGGTCAGGATGCCGCCCACACCCCTCCCTAGGGAGGCGATTAGGGCATGTCCAACCGGTAGGAGGCCACGGGGAAGATCCAGGACACGCTGGGAAGACTTTGTCTCCCGGCTGGCCTGGCAACGCTTCGGGATTCCCTGGGTAGGAGCTAGACGAAGTGGCTTGGGAGTGGGAAGGCTGGGCTTTCCTGCTTAGGCTGCTGCCCCCGCGACCCGACTTCTGATAAGCGGAAGAAGATGGAGGCAATTGTGATCTTCTGGCTCTTAGATCCCAAACGCTTAAAGTCCCTGTGACACTTTTTAGTCTTTGTTACAATCAGCCGCTCTCTTTCTTCTTTCTAATGCATCAAAAAAATGTGTACTCATACCCGGAAGTAGCTTCCTTATATCCGTCCACAGACCAAACGAGACACTTCAAAATAAAAGTATGCCCACATACTGTTTAAAAGGGTGCTGCTCGTTTTTCGTATGTGGGTAACAACATTGAACTATCTATAAATGGTTGATTTTTAGAGGCTAGTAAGATAAAGTGTTGTACCTGACAAGTTTGGGCTACCTTGCTTCTGCAGCCTTCATAGGAAGTGTCACATGATGTTAGCGTGACGTTGTCTGTGACGTGTTGTATGGATTGTTTTGATTGATACTTGTATTAATAGATTGCCAAGTACAGTACATATTCCGTACAATTGACCACTAAATGGTAACACCCCAATAAGTTTTTCAACTTGTTTAAGTCGGGGTCCACGCTAATCAATTCATGGTAAAAAAAAGTGATTCCCTTGACCGAGCATCAAACCCGGATCGCGACGGTGAGCGCATTGAATCCTAACCACTAGACTGTACCATCAAGTACAGCCAGGAACAACACTTTACGTTACTAACCAATATAAATAAACCATTTATATATACACGTCAGTAGGCTAAATGAACCTCTTCAACATAACATTTAACTATGTATATATATTTCCCAATGGTTCAACCGCCACCTGCCCGAATCTATTTAAAATATATTTTTTCGTCAAGTCACCCGCCCAACCTGCTGTTTATCCGCGGACTCCACGGTTGTGACCGTAAACCGCGCATCTCTACTAGATACAGTTGTTTTTTTATTGTTTGCAAAGACAAAAATTTGGTTTTACTCAATATGACTGTATACAATATGACAGTTATTTTTACATAACTCCTACACCACACATGAAAAATGGCTAATAATGCCTGAAAAAATGCATCTTTGGGAGTTTTACTCGAAACATATGCTTTTTTAAATCTTGCAAATGCAAAAAGTAGTTTTTTTACTTAATATGACAATAATGTTCTTAGAATCTTGAGATAATGTGACAAAAGCAATAAAAATGTTTTCAAACATCCCTTCTAAAGAACAAATGCAAAATGACTAATAATGCCTAGAGATATGTATCTTTGTTCGCGGTACTAGAAAAATTATATTTTGTAAAAAGTATGTTTTTACTCAATTTGACAAGAATGTACATACAAGTCTGAGATATTGCAAGAAAAAAGCAATACAAATGTATTCCAGCATAATTCCTAATCCAAACGTGCAAAATGTGTAAAAATGCCTGTGATATTGAATCCATTTGAGTTTTACTAGACATAGTTGTTTTTTTTATGGTTCGCAAATACAAACATTTGGTTTTACTCAATACACGGGCAAAATGTCTAATAATGCCTGAAGAAATGTATCATTTTGAGTTTTACTGGAAAAAAAAACATATAGTAAGATGTGCAAAAACAAAAAGTAATTTTTTACCCAATTTCACAGTAATGTACTGAGAATCCTGAGCTAATGCGAAAAAAGCAATGAAATGTCCTCCAACATAATTCCTAATCCAAACGTGCAAAATTTCTAAAAATGCCTGCGATATTGAATCCATGTGAGTTTTACTAGATGCAGTTGTTTTTTTATGGTTTGCAAATACAAAAATTTGGTTTTACTCGATATGACTGTATACTGTAACACTCAATATGACAGTTATTTAAACATAATTCCTACACCACACATGAACAATGGTTAATAATGCCTGAAAGAATGCATCTTTGGGAGTTTTGCTGGAAACATATGCTTTTGTAAATCTTGCAAATGCAAAAACTAGTTTTTTACTCAATATGACAATCTATTTTTTTGGATTCCTGAGATAATGCTAAAAAAGCAATACAAATGTATTCAAACATAACTTCTATACAACACATGCAAATTGGATAATAATGCCTACACTGTAAAAAAAAATCATATTTTTATGGTTAATTTACTCTAAATTTCTACTGTAATTTTTCTTTTTTTTTCAAATAGGTTATAAAACTGAAGAATTGAAGACATTATCTGTAAATAAACAAACTGTCTGTTATTTTAAGTAATATGCCAGTATTGACAAACTATGTATATTACTATTTTTTATTACAGAAAAATACCAAATCAATAATACATATCATTTTCTGTTTTCTCAAATTACTTTCAAATTCATGTAAAATTACAGTAATTAACTTCCATTTAACATGTACTTGTTATATAAAAGTCCATGTCCATATTAACAATCTACCAGTTTTATGTGTAATTTAAAGGAATATCTTTTTTTTTTTTAATATGTACGTGTGTTTTTGTATTTACGTTGAAAAATATTTGTAGCCTGTCATATAAAGGTTTATGCTTGTACAAACAATTCAAGATTTTTCTCTGTAATATGACACACGTTGGTGAGTGCAAGACATACTTGATCTACAGCCAACAGCCACACAGGTCACACTGACGGTGGCCATACAAATATATTTAACACTGTTACAAATATGCGCCACACTGTGAACCCACATCAAACAAGAATGACAAACACATTTCACGAGAACATCTTCACCGTAACACAAAATAAACACAAAAGAACAAATACCCAGAATGCCAAGCAGCGCTACTCTTCCGGGCTACACCCCCGCAGCCACCAAACCCCGCCCACCTCAACCAACACATGGAGGGGGGCGGTGATGTGGGGTGGTGGCGGGGGTGTAGCCCGGAAGAGTAGCGCTGCATGGAATTCTGGGTATTTGTTCTTTTGTGTTTATTTTGTGTTACGGTGAAGATGTTCTCCCAAAATGTGTTTGTCATTCTTGTTTGATGTGGGTTAGCATTGTGTCGCATATTTGTAACAATGTTAAAAATTGTTGTACAGCCACTGTCAGTGTGATCTATATTGCTGTTGATCAAGTACGTCTTGTGGTCAACATTGTATGCCCTATGAACCTTTGTACAATTTGAGTGCATCTACTTTAGGCAAGCTGTTAGTTTGCTGAATTAGTGAGCACAAAGCAAGATTGTCAAGGAAGTTGAAGGCAATGTTGTCACAGGCATCACCTTAAAATGATTGTCACACTGATAAATAAACAATACTCTACGAGATACACAAGAGGTCTCTTTATATTTCGGGAGGATTGGCAAACATGTTGCTAAGTCTAGATTGCCATTCAAAGAAGGTGAATCCACTTTTCATGTAGTTTCAGCATCCGGTGGACCCTAGTTAAATTGAATTAGAAACCCCTGATCTTAACAACTCAAAAAGTCTGTAAAATAATAGCATTTTTCTGTGGTACTGCCAGCATTGTCACATCATTAAAGTTGGTTGATCTTATTAATTTGGAAAAACCCTGTGGAATAAAAGTATTTTTCTGCAAAACTATTTGCATCGTTATTTTATTAAAGGTGGTTGAATTTAATAATTTGGTAAAAGTCTGTAAAATTACGATATTTTTCCGCAAAACGTTTCATGAACATTTCTGTAAGTATGTTTTTGATTATTATTTGGTTTACAATGTTTTACTTAAATTTTATAGTTTTCGTTTGGCAGTCGTATCTGCCAGTAGATGACAGTTTTTTTTACAGAATTTTTTTTACAGTGTAGAGACATTGATCTTTTTCAGTTTTACTAGAAAAAATATATTTTTTAAGGTTCTCAAACACACAAGGTACACTGTAAAAAAAATTCTGTAAAAAAAACTGTAATCTACTGGCAGCTACGTCTACCAAATGAAAACCATAAAATTAAAGTAAAACACTGTATACCAAATAATGAACTAAAACATATTTACAGAAATTTTCATTAAACGTTTTGCGGAAAAGTATAAACAAATTTCAGATTTTTACTAAATTGTTAAGATCAAAAACCTTTAATAAAGTGACGATGCAAACAGCTCTGCTGGAAAATACTTTTATTCCACAGGGTTTTTACAGGCTTTTTTAGACAAATTTCACGTTTAGTTTTGGAGTTATGATTATAAACCTTTCATATTTAGTATGACAGTTACACTGTTATATGGAATAAAAAAACTAACTTGTGTCTTTGCAAACCTTACAAAAGATAATTTTTCTAGTACAACTAACAAAAATACATATCTCTAGGCATTATTAGCCTATTTGCATAAGTTGTTTAGAAGTTATGTTGGAATACATTTTTATTGCTTTTTTCGCATTATCTCAGGATTCTAAGACTATTATAGTCATATTGAATAAAAAACAACTTTTTGCATTTGCAAGATTTTAAAAAGCATATGCTTCGAGTAAAACTCCAAAAGATGCATTATTTCAGGCATTATTAGCCATTTTTCATGTGTGGTGTAGGAGTTATGTTTAAATAACTGTCATATTGAGTGTTACAGTATACAGTCATATTGACTAAAATCTCCTTTTTGTATTTGCAAACCATATAAAAACAACTGTATCTAGTAAAACTCACATGTATTCAATATCACAGGCATTTTTAGACATTTTGCACGTTTGGATTAGGAATTATGTTGGAATACATTTTTATTGTTTTTTTCGCTTTATCTGAGGATTCTAAGAACATTGTCAAATTGAGTAAAAAATTATATTTTGTTTTTTCAGGAAAACTCTCAAAGATGCATTTCTTCAGGCATTATTAGACATTTTGCATGCATATTTTTGGAGTTTTGTTTCAAAAACCGTCATTTTGAGTGTGACCAATATGAGGCCCGTACAATTGACCACTAAATGGTAACACCCCAATAAGTTTTTCAACTTGTTTAAGTCGGGGTCCACGCTAATCAATTCATGATAAAAAAAAGTGATTTCCTTCACCGAGCATCAAACCCGGATCGCGACGGTGAGCGCATTGAATCCTAACCACTAGACTGTAGCATCAAGTACAGCCAGGAGCAACACTTTACGTTACTAACCAATATAAATAAACCATTTATGTATACACGTCAGTAGGTTAAATGAAACTCTTCAACATAACATTTCACTATGTATATATATTTCCCAATGGTTCAACCGCCACCTGCCCGAATCTATTTAAAATCTATTTTTTCGTCAATTCACCCGCCCGACCTGCTGTTTATCCGCGGACTCCACGGTTGTGACCGTAAACCGCGCATCTCTACTGGATACAGTTGTTTTTTTATTGTTTGCTAATACAAAAATTTGGTTTTACTCAATATGACTGTATACAATATGACAGTTATTTTTACATAACTCCTACACCACACATGAAAAATGGCTAATAATGCCTGAAAAAATGCGCCTTTGGGAGTTTTACTCGAAACATATGCTTTTTTAAATCTTGCAAATGCAAAAAGTAGTTTTTTACTCAATATGACAATAATGTTCTTAGAATCTTTAGATAATGTGACAAAAGCAATAAAAATGTTTTCAAACATCCCTTCTAAACAACAAATGCAAAATGACTAATAATGCCTAGAGATATGTATCTTTGTTAGCGGTACTAGAAAAATTATATTTTGTAAAAAGTATGTTTTTACTCAATTTGACAAGAATGTACATACAATTCTGAGATATTGTAAAAAAAAAAAAGCAATACAAATGTATTCCATCATAATTCCTAATCCAAACGTGCAAAATGTCTAAAAATGTCTGTGATATTGAATCCATTTGAGTTTTACTAGACACAGTTGTTTTTTTCTGGTTCGCAAATACAAACATTTGGTTTTACTCAATACACGGGCAAAATGTCTAATAATGCCTGAAGAAATGTATCATTTTGAGTTTTACTGGAAAAAAAACATATGGTACGGTTTGAAAAAACAAAAAGTAATTTTTTACCCAATTTCACAATAATGTACTGAGAATCCTGAGCTAATGCGAAAAAAGCAATGAAATGTCCTCCAACATAATTCCTAATCCAAACGTGCAAAATGTCTAAAAATGCCTGCGATATTGAATCCATGTGAGTTTTACTAGATGCAGTTGTTTTTTTATGGTTTGCAAATACAAAAATTTGGTTTTACTCAATATGACTGTATACTGTAACACTCAATATGACAGTTATTTAAACATAATTCCTACACCACACATGAACAATGGCTAATAATGCCTGAAGGAATGCGTCTTTGGGAGTTTTGTTGGAAACATATGCTTTTGTAAATCTTGCAAATGCAAAAACTAGTTTTTTACTCAATATGACAATCATTTTTTTAGAATCCTGAGATAATGCTAAAAAAGCAATACAAATAAATTCAAACATAACTTCTAAACAACACATGCAAAATGGCTAATAATGCCTACACTGTAAAAAAAAAATCATATTTTTATGGTTAATTTACTTTAAATTTCTACTGTATTTTTTTTTTAAATAGGTTATAAAACAGAAGAATTGAAAACATTATCTGTAAATAAACAAAATGTCTGTTATTTTAAGTAAAATGCCAGTATTGACAAACTATGTATATTACTATTTTTTATTACAGAAAAATACCAAATCAATAATACATATCATTTTCTGGTTTGGTAAGGTTGGCGAAAACAAAAAGTATTTTTCTACTAATTTGACAGTAATGTACTTAGAATCCTGAGATAATGCAAAAAAAGCAATTTAAAGGTATTCCAACATAATTCCTAATTCAAACGTTCAAAATGTCTAAAAATGCCTGTGATGTTGAATAAATGTGAGTTTTACTAGATATAGTTTTTTTTATGGTTTGCAAATACAAAATTTAGCATAATTTTTTTTAAATTTTGCAAATGCAAAAAGTTGTTTTTTACTCAACATGACTATAATGCTGTTAGATTCCTGAGATAATGCAAAAAAAGCAATAAAAATGTATTCAACAAAACTCCTAATCCAAACGTGCAAAATGTCCTAAAATGCCTGTGATATTGAATTAATGTTAGTTTTACTAGATACAGTTGTTTTTCTATGGTTTGCAAATACAAAATTTAGGTTTTACTCAATGTGACTGTATACTGTAACACTCAATATGACAGTTATTTAAACATAACTCCTACACCACACATGCAAAATGTCTAATCATGCCCGAAGAAATGCATCTTTGAGAGTTTTCCTGAAAAAAAACAAACATTTGGCAATATTTGCAAAAACAAAATATAATTTTTTACTCAATTTGACAGTAATGTACTTAAAATCCTGAGATAAAGCGAAAAAAACAATAAAAATGTATTCCAACATAATTCCTAATCCAAACGTGCAAAATGTCTAAAAAAGTCTCTGATATTGAATACATGTGAGTTTTACTAGATACAGTTGTTTTTCTATGGTTTGCAAATAGAAAAATGAGGGTTTAGTCAATATGACTGTATGCTGTAACACTCAATATAACAGTTATTTAAACATAAATCCCACACAACACATGAAAAATGGCTAATATTGTCTGAAATAATGCATATTTTGGAGTTTTACTGGAAGCATATGCTTTTTTAAATTTTGCAAATGCAAAAAGTAGTTTTTTACTCAATATGACTATAATATTCTTAGAATCCTGAGATAATGCGAAAAAAGCAATAAAAATGTATTCCAACATAACTCCTAATCCAAACGTGCAAAATGTCTAAAAATACCTTTGATATTGAATAATTGTTAGTTTTACTAAATACAGTTGTTTTTTTATGGTTTGCAAATACAAAATTTAGGTTTTACTCAATATGACTGTATACTGTAACACTCAATATGACAGTTATTTAAACATAAGTCCTACACCACACATGGAAAATGGCTAATAATGCCTGAAATAATGCATCTTTGGGGGTTTCACTCGAAGCATATGCTTTTTTACATCTTGCAAATGCAAAAAGTAGTTTTTTTCTCAATATGACTATAATTTTCTTAGAATCCTGAGATAATGCGAAAAAAGCAATAAAAATGAATTCCAACATAACTCCTAATCCAAACGTGCAAAATGTCTAAAAATGCCTGTGATAAGGAATACATGTTAGTTTTACTAGATACAGTTGTTTTCCTATGGTTTGCAAATACAAAATGTAGGTTTTACTCAATATGACTGTATACTGTAACACTCAATATGACAGTTATTTAAACATAACTCCTACACCACACATGAAAATTGGCTAATAATGCCTGAAATAATGCATCTTTGGAAGTTTTACTCGAAACATATGCTTTTTTAAATATTGCAAATGCAAAAAGTAGTTTTTATTCAATACGACTATAACAGTCTTAGAATCCTGAGATAATGCGAAAAAAGCAATAAAATGTATTCAAACATAACTTTTAAAGAACACATGCAAAATGGCTAATAATGCCTAGAGATATGTATTTTTGTTAGTTGTACTAGAAAAATGATCTTTTGTAAGGTTTGCAAAGACACAAGTTAGTTTTTTTATTCCATATAACAGTGTAACTGTCATACTAAATATGAAAGGTTTATAATCATAACTCCAAAACCAAACTTGAAATTTGTCTAAAAAAGCCTGTAATATATAATTTACGTGAGTTTTACCAGAATCGGGTATTTTGGAAAGAATCACAAATACAAACATTGGGTTTTACTGGCCTCATATTGGTCGCACTCAAAATGAAAGTTTTTGAAACAAAACTCCAAAAATATGCATGCAAAATGTCTAATAATGCCTGAAGAAATGCATCTTTGAGAGTTTTCCTGAAAAAAAAAAAAACATTTGGCAATATTTGCAAAAACAAAATATAATTTTTTACTCAATTTGACAGTAATGTACTTAGAATCCTGAGATAAAGCGAAAAAAACAATAAAAATGTATTCCAACATAATTCCTAATCCAAACGTGCGAAATGTCTAAAAAAGTCTCTGATATTGAATACATGTGAGTTTTTCTAGATACAGTTGTTTTTCTATGGTTTGCAAATAGAAAAATGAGGGTTTAGTCAATATGACTGTATACTGTAACACTCAATATAACAGTTATTTAAACATAAATCCCACACAACACATGAAAAATGGCTAATAATGCCTGAAATAATGCATATTTTGGAGTTTTACTGGAAGCATATGCTTTTTTAAATTTTGCAAATGCAAAAAGTAGTTTTTTACTCAATATGACTATAATATTCTTAGAATCCTGAGATAATGCGAAAAAAGCAATAAAAATGTATTCCAACATAACTCCTAATCTAAACGTGCAAAATGTCTAAAAATGCCTGTGATATTGAATAATTGTTAGTTTTACTAAATACAGTTGTTTTTTTATGGTTTGCAAATACAAAATTTAGGTTTTACTCAATATGACTGTATACTGTAACACTCAATATGACAGTTATTTAAACATAAGTCCTACACCACACATGGAAAATGGCTAATAATGGCTGAAATAATGCATATTTGGGGGTTTCACTCGAAGCATATGCTTTTTTAAATCTTGCAAATGCAAAAAATAGTTTTTTTCTCAATATGACTATAATGTTCTTAGAATCCTGAGATAATGTGAAAAAAAGCAATAAAAATGTATTCCAACATAACTCCTAATCCAAACGTGCAAAATGTCTAAAAATGCCTGTGATAAGGAATACATGTTAGTTTTACTAGATAAACTTTTTTTTCTATGGTTTGCAAATACAAAATTTAGGTTTTACTCAATATGACTGTATACTGTAACACTCAATATGACAGTTATTTAAACATAACTCCTAATCCAAACGTGCAAAATGTCTAAAAATACCTTTGATATTGAATAATTGTTAGTTTTACTAAATACAGTTGTTTTTTTATGGTTTGCAAATACAAAATTTAGGTTTTACTCAATATGACTGTATACTGTAACACTCAATATGACAGTTATTTAAACATAAGTCCTACACCACACATGGAAAATGGCTAATAATGCCTGAAATAATGCATCTTTGGGGGTTTCACTCGAAGCATATGCTTTTTTAAATCTTGCAAATGCAAAAAGTAGTTTTTTTCTCAATATGACTATAATTTTCTTAGAATCCTGAGATAATGCGAAAAAAGCAATAAAAATGAATTCCAACATAACTCCTAATCCAAACGTGCAAAATGTCTAAAAATGCCTGTGATAAGGAATACATGTTAGTTTTACTAGATACAGTTGTTTTCCTATGGTTTGCAAATACAAAATGCAGGTTTTACTCAATATGACTGTATACTGTAACACTCAATATGACAGTTATTTAAACATAACTCCTACACCACACATGAAAATTGGCTAATAATGCCTGAAATAATGCATCTTTGGAAGTTTTACTCGAAACATATGCTTTTTTAAATATTGCAAATGCAAAAAGTAGTTTTTATTCAATATGACTATAATAGTCTTAGAATCCTGAGATAATGCGAAAAAAGCAATAAAATGTATTCAAACATAACTTTTAAAGAACACATGCAAAATGGCTAATAATGCCTAGAGATATGTATTTTTGTTAGTTGTACTAGAAAAATGATCTTTTGTAAGGTTTGCAAAGACACAAGTTAGTTTTTTTATTCCATATAACAGTGTAACTGTCATACTAAATATGAAAGGTTTATAATCATAACTCCAAAACCAAACTTGAAATTTGTCTAAAAAAGCCTGTAATATATAATTTACGTGAGTTTTACCAGAATCGGGTATTTTGGAAAGAATCACAAATACAAACATTGGGTTTTACTGGCCTCATATTGGTCACACTCAAAATGACAGTTTTTGAAACAAAACTCCAAAAATATGCATGCAAAATGTCTAATAATGCCTGAAGAAATGCATCTTTGAGAGTTTTCCTGAAAAAAAAAAAACATTTGGCATTATTTGCAAAAACAAAATATAATTTTTTACTCAATTTGACAGTAATGTACTTAGAATCCTGAGATAAAGCGAAAAAAACAATAAAAATGTATTCCAACATAATTCCTAATCCAAACGTGCAAAATGTCTAAAAAAGTCTCTGATATTGAATACATGTGAGTTTTTCTAGATACAGTTGTTTTTCTATGGTTTGCAAATAGAAAAATGAGGGTTTAGTCAATATGACTGTATACTGTAACACTCAATATAACAGTTATTTAAACATAAATCCCACACAACACATGACAAAATGGCTAATAATGCCTGAAATAATGCATATTTTGGAGTTTTACTGGAAGCATATGCTTTTTTAAATTTTGCAAATGCAAAAAGTAGTTTTTTACTCAATATGACTATAATATTCTTTGAATCCTGAGATAATGCGAAAAAAGCAATAAAAATGTATTCCAACATAACTCCTAATCCAAACGTGCAAAATGTCTAAAAATGCCTGTGATATTGAATAATTGTTAGTTTTACTAAATACAGTTGTTTTTTTATGGTTTGCAAATACAAAATTTAGGTTTTACTCAATATGACTGTATACTGTAACACTCAATATGACAGTTATTTAAACATAAGTCCTACACCACACATGGAAAATGGCTAATAATGGCTGAAATAATGCATATTTGGGGGTTTCACTCGAAGCATATGCTTTTTTAAATCTTGCAAATGCAAAAAGTAGTTTTTTTCTCAATATGACTATAATGTTTTTAGAATCCTGAGATAATGCGAAAAAAGCAATAAAAATGTATTCCAACATAACTCCTAATCCAAACGTGCAAAATGTCTAAAAATGCCTGTGATAAGGAATACATGTTAGTTTTACTAGATAAACTTTTTTTTCTATGGTTTGCAAATACAAAATTTAGGTTTTACTCAATATGACTGTATACTGTAACACTCAATATGACAGTTATTTAAACATAACTCCTACACCACACATGAAAAATGGCTAATAATGCCTGAAATAATGCATCTTTGGGAGTTTTACTCGAAACATATGCTTTTTTAAATCTTGCAAATGCAAAAAGTCGTTTTTATTCAATATGACTATAATAGTCTTAGAATCCTGAGATAATGCGAAAAAAGCAATAAAATGTATTCAAACATAACTTCCAAACAACACATGCAAAATGGCTAATAATGCCTAGAGATATGTATTTTTGTTAGTTGTACTAGAAAAATGATTTTTTGTAAGGTTTGCAAAGACACAAGTTAGTTTTTTTATTCAATATAACAGTGTAACTGTCATACTAAATATGAGAGGTTTATAATCATAACTCCAAAACTAAACGTGAAATTTGTCTAAAAACGCCTGTAATATTGAATTTATGTGAGTTTTAACAGAATCGGGTATTTTGGAAAGAATCACAAATACAAGATTTGCAAGATTTAAAAAAGCATATATTTCGAGTAAAAATCCAAAAGATGCATTATTTCAGGCATTATTAGCCATTTTTCATGTGTGGTGTAGGAGTTATGTTTAAATAACTGTCATATTGAGTGTTACAGTATACAGTCATATTGAGTAAAACCTAAATTTTGTATTTGCAAACCATAAAAAAACAACTGTATTTAGTAAAACTAACAATTATTCAATATCACAGGCATTTTTAGACATTTTGCACGTTTGGATTAGGAGTTATGTTGGAATACATTTTTATTGCTTTTTTCGCATTATCTCAGGATTCTAAGAATATTATAGTCATATTGAGTAAAAAACTACTTTTTGCATTTGCAAAATTTAAAAAAGCATATGCTTCCAGTAAAACTCCAAAATATGCATTATTTCAGGTACTATTAGCCATTTTTCATGTGTTGTGTGGGATTTATGTTTAAATAACTGTTATATTGAGTGTTACAGTATACAGTCATATTGACTAAACCCTCATTTTTGTATTTGCAAACCATAGAAAAACCACTGTATCTAGTAAAACTCACATGTATTCAATATCAGAGACTTTTTTAGACATTTTGCACGTTTGGATTAGGAATTATGTTGGAATACATTTTTATTGTTTTTTTCGCATTATCTCAGGATTCTAAGTACATTACTGTCAAATTGAGTAAAAAATTATATTTTGTTTTTGCAAATATTCCCAAATGTTTGTTTTTTTTCAGGAAAACTCTCAAAGATGCATTTCTTCAGGCATTATTAGACATTTTGCATGCATATTTTTGGAGTTTTGTTTCAAAAACTGTCATTTTGAGTGTGACCAATATGAGGCCAGTAAAACCCAATGTTTGTATTTGTGATTCTTTCCAAAATACCCGATTCTGGTAAAACTCACGTAAATTATATATTACAGGCTTTTTTAGACAAATTTCAAGTTTGGTTTTGGAGTTATGATTATAAACCTTTCATATTTAGTATGACAGTTACACTGTTATATGGAATAAAAAAACTAACTTGTGTCTTTGCAAACCTTACAAAAGATCATTTTTCTAGTACAACAAACAAAAATACATATCTCTAGGCATTATTAGCCATTTTGCATGTGTTGTTTAAAAGTTATGTTTGAATACATTTTATTGCTTTTTTCGCATTATCTCAGGATTCTAAGACAATTATAGTCATATTGAATAAAAACTACTTTTTGCATTTGCAAGATTTAAAAAAGCATATGCTTCGAGTGAAACCCCCAAAGATGCATTATTTCAGGCATTATTAGCCATTTTCCATGTGTGGTGTAGGACTTATGTTTAAATAACTGTCATATTGAGTGTTACAGTATACAGTCATATTGAGTAAAACCTAAATTTTGTATTTGCAAACCATAAAAAAACAACTGTATTTAGTAAAACTAACAATTATTCAATATCACAGGCATTTTTAGACATTTTGCACGTTTGGATTAGGAGTTATGTTGGAATACATTTTTATTGCTTTTTTCGCATTATCTCAGGATTCAAAGAATATTATAGTCATATTGAGTAAAAAACTACTTTTTGCATTTGCAAAATTTAAAAAAGCATATGCTTCCAGTAAAACTCCAAAACATGCATTATTTCAGGCATTATTAGCCATTTTTCATGTGTTGTGTGGGATTTATGTTTAAATAACTGTTATATTGAGTGTTAACGTATACAGTCATATTGACTAAACCCTCATTTTTCTATTTGCAAACCATAGAAAAACAACTGTATCTAGTAAAACTCACATGTATTCAATATCAGAGACTTTTTTAGACATTTTGCACGTTTGGATTAGGAATTATGTTGGAATAAATTTTTATTGTTTTTTTCGCTTTATCTCAGGATTCTAAGTACATTACTGTCAAATTGAGTAAAAAATCATATTTTGTTTTTGCAAATATTGCCAAATATTTGTTTTTTTTCAGGAAAACTCTCAAAGATGCATTTCTTCAGGCATTATTAGACATTTTGCATGCATATTTTTGGAGTTTTGTTTCAAAAACTGTCATTTTGAGTGTGACCAATATGAGGCCAGTAAAACCCAATGTTTGTATTTGTGATTCTTTCCAAAATACCCGATTCTGGTAAAACTCACGTATATTATATACTACAGGCTTTTTTAGACAAATTTCAAGTTTGGTTTTGGAGTTATGATTGTAAACCTTTCATATTTAGTATGACAGTTACACTGTTATATTGAATAAAAAAACTAACTTGTGTCTTTGCAAACCTTACAAAAGATCATTTTTCTAGTACAACTAACAAAAATACATATCTCTAGGCATTATTAGCCATTTTGCATGTGTTGTTTAAAAGTTATGTTTGAATACATTTTTATTGCTTTTTTCTCATTATCTCAGGATTCTAAGACTATTATAGTAATATTGAATAAAAAAGTACTTTTTGCATTTGCAAGATTTAAAAAAGCATATGTTTCGAGTAAAACTCCCAAAGATGCATTATTTCAGGCATTATTAGCTATTTTTCATGCGTGGTGTAGGAGTTATGTTTAAATAACTGTCATATTGAGTGTTACAGTATACAGTCATATTGAGTAAAACATACATTTTGTATTTGCAAACTATAGTAAAACAACTGTATCTAGTAAAACTAACATGTATTACTTATCACAGACATTGTTAGACATTTTGCACGTTTGGATTAGGAGTTATGTTGGAATACATTTTTATTGCCTTTTTCGCATTATCTCAGGATTTTAAGAACATTATAGTCATATTGCGAAAAAAACTACTTTTTGCATTGGCAAGATTTAAAAAAGCATATGCTTCGAGTGAAACCCCCAAAGATGCATTATTTCAGGCATTATTAGCCATTTTTCATGTGTGGTGTAGGAGTTATGTTTAAAAAACTGTCATATTGAGTTCTACAGTATACAGTAATATTGAGTAAAACCTAAATTTTGTATTTGCAAACCATAAAAAAACAACTGTATCTAGTAAAACTAACATGTATTCCTTATCACAGGCATTTTTAGACATTTTGCACGTTTGGATTAGGAGTTATGTTGGAATACATTTTTATTGCTTTTTTCGCATTATCTCAGGATTCTAAGAACATTATAGTCATATTGCGAAAAAAACTACTTTTTGCATTTGCAAGATTTAAAAAATCATATGCTTCGAGTGAACCCCCCAAAGATGCATTATTTCAGGCATTATTAGCCATTTTTCATGTGTGGTGTAGGAGTTATGTTTAAATAACTGTCATATTGAGTGTTACAGTATACAGTCATATTGAGTAAAACCTAAATTTTGTATTTGCAAACCATAGAGAAACCACTGTATCTAGAAAAACTAACATTTACTCAATATCACAGGCATTTTTAGACATTTTGCAGGTTTGGATTAGGAGTTAGGTTGGAATACATTTTTATTGCTTTTTTCGCATTATCTCAGGATTCTAAGAACATCACTGTCAAATTGAGTAAAAAATATATATTTTGTTTTTGCAAACCTTGTCAAATGTTTTTTTTTTTCAGGAAAACTCTCAAAGATGCCTTTTTTCAGGCATTATTAGACATTTTGCATGCATATTTTTGGATTTTTGTTTCAAAAACTGTCATTTTGAGTGTGACCAATATGAGGCCAGTAAAACCGAATGTTTGTATTTGTGATTCTTTCCAAAATACCCGATTCTGGTAAAACTCACGTAAATTCAATATTACAGGCTTTTTTAGACACATTTCAAGTTTATGATTATAAACCTTTCATATTTAGTTTGACAGTTACACTGTTATATGGAATAAAAAAACAAACTTGTGTCTTTGCTAACCTTACAAAAGATCAATTTTCTAGTAGAACTAACAAAAATACACATCTCTAGGCATTATCAGCCATATTACATGCGTTGTTTGGAAGTTATGTTTGAATACATTTTTATTGCTTTTTTTTGCATTATCTCAGGATTCTAAGTACATTACTGTCAAATTGAGTAAAAAATTATATTTTGTTTTTGCAAACCTTGCCAAATGTTTTTTTCAGGAAAACTCTCAAAGATGCATTTCTTCAGGCAGTATTAGACATTTTGCATGTGTGTTTGTAGGAGTTATGTTTAAATAACTGTCATATTGAGTGTTACAGTATACAGTCACATTGAGTACAATCTAAATTGTGTATTTGCAAACCATAGAAAAACAACTGTATCTAGTAAAACTCACACGTATTCAATATCAAAGGCATTTTTAGACATTTTGCACGTTTGGATTAGGAGTTATGATTTTATTGCTTTTTTCGCATTATCTTAGGAATCTAAGAACTTTATAGTCATGTTGAGTAAAAAACTACTTTTTGCATTTGCAAAATTTAAAAAAGCTTATGCTTCGAGTAAAACTCCAAAAGATGCATTATTTCAGGCATTATTAGCCATTTTTAATGTGTGGTGTAGGAACTATGTTTAAAAAACTGTCATATTGAGTGTTACAGTATACAGTCATATTGACTAAAATCTCCTTTTTGTATTTGCAAATCATAGAAAAACAACTGCATCTAGTAAAACTCACGCGTATTCCATATCATAGGCATTTTTTGAAATTTTGCACGTTTGGATTAAGAATTATGTTTGAATACATTTTTATTGTTTTTTTGGCTTTATCTCCGGATTCTAAGTACATTACCGTCAAATTGAGTAAAAAAAAATTATTTTGTTTTTGCAAACCTTGCCAAATGTTTTTTTTTTTTTCAGGAAAACTCTCAAAGATGCATTTCTTCCGGCATTATTAGACATTTTGCATGTGTGGTGTAGGAGTTATGTTTAAATAACTGTCAAATTGAGTGTTACATTATACAGTCATATTGTATAATGTAATTACTAGAAAAATACTTTTTGTTTTCGCCAACCTTACCAAATGTTTTTTTTTTCCAGAAAAACTCTCAAAGATACATTTCTTCAGGCATTTTTAGACATGTTGCATTTCTACTTTAGGAGTTATGTTTCAAAAACTGTCATTTTGAGTGTGACCAATATGAGGCCAGGAAAACCTAATTTTTGTATTTGTGAACCTCTCCAAAATACCTGATTCCGTTAAAACTCACATAAATTCAATATTACAGGCTTTTTAAGACAAATTTCAAGTTTGGTTTTCGAGTTATGATTATAAAACTTTAATATTTAGTATGATAGTTACACTGTTATATTGAATAAAAAAACTAACTTGTGTCTTTGCTAACCTTAAAAAGATACATTTTCTAGTACAACTAACAAAAATACACATGTCTAGGCATTATCAGCCATTTTTCATGCGTTGTTTGGAAGTTATGTTTGAATACAATTTTATTGCTTTTTTCGCATTATCTCAGGATTCTAAGTACATTACTGTCAAATTGAGTAAAACATTATTTTTTGGTTTTTGCAAACCTTGCCAAATGTTTTTTTTTTTCAGGAAAACTCTCAAAGATGCATTTCTTCAGGCATTATTAGACATTTTGCATGTGTGGTGTAGGAGTTATGTTTAAATAACTGTCATATTGAGTGTTACAGTATACAGTCACATTGAGTAAAACCTAAATTTTGTATTTGCAAACCATAGAAAAACAACTGTATCTAGTAAAACTAACATTAATTCAATATCACAGGCATTTTAGGACATTTTGCACGTTTGGAGTAGGAGTTTTGTTGAATACATTTTTATTGCTTTTTTTGCATTATCTCAGGAATCTAAGAGCATTATAGTCATGTTGAGTAAAAAACAACTTTTTGCATTTGCAAAATTTAAAAAAAATTATGCTAAATTTTGTATTTGCAAACCATAAAAAAAAACTATATCTAGTAAAACTCACATTTATTCAACATCACAGGCATTTTTAGACATTTTGAACGTTTGAATTAGGAATTATGTTGGAATACCTTTAAATTGCTTTTTTTGCATTATCTCAGGATTCTAAGTACATTACTGTCAAATTAGTAGAAAAATACTTTTTGTTTTCGCCAACCTTACCAAACCAGAAAATGATATGTATTATTGGTTTGGTATTTTTCTGTAATAAAAAATAGTAATATACATAGTTTGTCAATACTGGCATATTACTTAAAATAACAGACAATTTGTTTATTTACAGATAATGTTTTCAATTCTTCTGTTTTATAACCTATTTAAAAAAAAAATACAGTAGAAATTTAAAGTAAATTAACCATAAAAATATGAATTTTTTTTTACAGTGTAGGCATTATTAGCCATTTTGCATGTGTTGTTTAGAAGTTATGTTTGAATTTATTTGTATTGCTTTTTTAGCATTATCTCAGGATTCTAAAAAAATGATTGTCATATTGAGTAAAAAACTAGTTTTTGCATTTGCAAGATTTACAAAAGCATATGTTTCCAGCAAAACTCCCAAAGATGCATTCTTTCAGGCATTATTAGCCATTGTTCATGTGTGGTGTAGGAATTATGTTTAAATAACTGTCATATTGAGTGTTACAGTATACAGTCATATTGAGTAAAACCAAATTTTTGTATTTGCAAACCATAAAAAAACAACTGCATCTAGTAAAACTCACATGGATTCAATATCGCAGGCATTTTTAGACATTTTGCACGTTTGGATTAGGAATTATGTTGGAGGACATTTAATTGCTTTTTTCGCATTAGCTCAGGATTCTCAGTACATTATTGTGAAATTGGGTAAAAAATTACTTTTTGTTTTTTCAAACTTTACCATATGTTTTTTTTCCAGTAAAACTCAAAATGATACATTTCTTCAGGCATTATTAGACATTTTGCCCGTGTATTGAGTAAAACCAAATGTTTGTATTTGCGAACCATAAAAAAACAACTGTGTCTAGTAAAACTCAAATGGATTCAATATCACAGACATTTTTAGACATTTTGCACGTTTGGATTAGGAATTATGATGGAATACATTTGTATTGCTTTTTTTTTTACAATATCTCAGAATTGTATGTACATTCTTGTCAAATTGAGTAAAAACATACTTTTTACAAAATATAATTTTTCTAATACCGCTAACAAAGATACATATCTCCAGGCATTATTAGTCATTTTGCATTTGTTGTTTGGAAGGGATGTTTGAAAACATTTTTATTGCTTTTGTCACATTATCTAAAGATTCTAAGAACATTATTGTCATATTGAGTAAAAAACTACTTTTTGCATTTGCAAGATTTAAAAAAGCATATGTTTCGAGTAAAACTCCCAAAGGTGCATTTTTTCAGGCATTATTAGCCATTTTTCATGTGTGGTGTAGGAGTTATGTAAAAATAACTGTCATATTGTATACAGTCATATTGAGTAAAACCAAATTTTTGTATTAGCAAACAATAAAAAAACAACTCTATCCAGTAGAGATGCGCGGTTTACGGTCACAACCGTGGAGTCCGCGGATAAACAGCAGGTCGGGCGGGTGAATTGACGAAAAAATATATTTTAAATAGATTCGGGCAGGTGGCGGTTGAACCATTGGGAAATATATATACATAGTGAAATGTTATGTTGAAGAGTTTCATTTAACCTACTGACGTGTATATATAAATGGTTTATTTATATTGGTTAGTAACGTAAAGTGTTGCTCCTGGCTGTACTTGATGCTACAGTCTAGTGGTTAGGATTCAATGCGCTCACCGTCGCGATCCGGGTTTGATGCTCGGTGAAGGAAATCACTTTTTTTTAATCATGAATTGATTAGCGTGGACCCCGACTTAAACAAGTTGAAAAACTTATTGGGGTGTTACCATTTAGTGGTCAATTGTACGGGCCTCATATTGGTCACACTCAAAATGACGGTTTTTGAAACAAAACTCCAAAAATATGCATGCAAAATGTCTAATAATGCCTGAAGAAATGCATCTTTGAGAGTTTTCCTGAAAAAACAAAATATAATTTTTTGCTCAATTTGACAATGTTCTTAGAATCCTGAGATAAAGCGAAAAAAACAATAAAAATGTATTCCAACATAATTCCTAATCCAAACGTGCAAAATGTCTAAAAATGCCTGTGATATTGAATACATGTGCGTTTTACTAGATACAGTTGTTTTTATATGGTTTGCAAATACAAAAATGAGGTTTTAGTCAATATGACTGTATACTGTAACACTCAATATGACGGTTATTTAAACATAACTCCTACACCACACATGAAAAATGGCTAATAATGCCTGAAATAATGCATCTTTTGGAGTTTTACTCGAAGCATATGCTTTTTAAAATCTTGCAAATGCAAAAAGTTGTTTTTTATTCAATATGACTATAATAGTCTTAGAATCCTGAGATAATGCGAAAAAGCAATAAAAATGTGTTCCAACATAACTTCTAAACAACTTATGCAAATAGGCTAATAATGCCTAGAGATATGTATTTTTGTTAGTTGTACTAGAAAAATGATCTTTTGTAAGGTTTGCAAAGACACAAGTTAGTTTTTTTATTCCATATAACAGTGTAACTGTCATACTAAATATGAAAGGTTTATAATCATAACTCCAAAACTAAACGTGAAATTTGTCTAAAAAAGCCTGTAAAAACCCTGTGGAATAAAAGTATTTTTCTGCAAAACTATTTGCATCGTTACTTTATTAAAGGTGGTTGAATTTAATAATTTGGTAAAAGTCTGTAAAATTACGATATTTTTCCGCAAAACGTTTCATGAAAATTTCTGTAAGTATGTTTTTGATTATTATTTGGTTTACAATGTTTTACTTAAATTTTATAGTTTTCGTTTGGCAGTCGTATCTGCCAGTAGATGACAGTTTTTTTTTACAGAATTTTTTTTACAGTGTAGAGACATTGATCTTTTTCAGTTTTACTAGAAAAAATATATTTTTTAAGGTTCTCAAACACACAAGGTACACTGTAAAAAAAATTCTGTAAAAAAACTGTAATCTACTGGCAGCTATGTCTACCAAATGAAAACCATAAAATTAAAGTAAAACACTGTATACCAAATAATGAACTAAAACATATTTACAGAAATTTTCATTAAACGTTTTGCGGAAAAGTATAAACAAATTTCAGATTTTTACTAAATTGTTAAGATCAACCACCTTTAATAAAGTGACGATGCAAACAGCTCTGCTGGAAAATACCTTTTTTCTACAGAGTTTTTCCAATTAGTTACGATCAACCAACTTTAATGGAGTGACAATGATGGCAGTTCCACAGAAAAATACCATTATTTTACAGATGTTTTCTGAATTATTAAGTTCAGGGGTCTCAAACTCAGTGTACAGGGGGGCTACAGTGTGTAGAAACTATG
Organism: Nerophis ophidion; assembly: GCF_033978795.1. Classification (NCBI taxonomy): domain Eukaryota; kingdom Metazoa; phylum Chordata; class Actinopteri; order Syngnathiformes; family Syngnathidae; genus Nerophis; species Nerophis ophidion. The sequence goes on along the minus strand of NW_026906991.1, from coordinate 370,108 downwards.
TGAAGAGTGGATTAGCCTTCTTTGAATGGCTATACCGACCTGGCAACATACTTGAGATAAAAGGAAAAAAACAATAAAAATGTATTCCAACATAATTCCTAATCAAAACTTGCAAAAGTTCTAAAAATGCCTATGATATTGAACATTGTGAGTTTTACTAGATACAGTTGTTTTTCTATGGTTTGCAAATACAAAATTGAGGTTTTACTCAATATGACTGAATACTGTAACACTCAATATGACAGTTATTTAAACATAACTCCTACACCACACATGAAAAATGGCTAATAATGCCTGAAATAATGGGAGTTTTACTCGAAACATATGCTTTTTTAAATCTTGCAAATGCAAAAAGTAGTTTTTTATTCAATATAACTATAATAGTCTTAGAATCCTGAGATAATGCGAAAAAAGCAATACAAATGTATTCCAACATAACTTCTAAACAACACATGCAAAATGGCATGTGTTGCCTAGAGATATGTATTTTTGTTAGTTGTACTAGAAAAATTATCTTGTGTAAGGTTTGCAAAGACACAAGTTAGTTTTTTTATTCAATATAACAGTGTAACCGTCATACTAATATGAAAGGTTTATAATCATAACTCCAAAACTAAACGTGAAATTTGTCTAAAAAAGCATGTAATATTGAATTTATGTGAGTTTTACCAGAATCGGGTATTTTGGAAAGAATCACAAATACAAAAACTAGGTTTTACTCAATATGACTGTATACTGTAACGCCCAATATGACAGTATACAGTCATATTGAGTAAAACCTCATTTTTGTTTTTGCAAACTATAAAAAAAACAACTGTATCTAGTAAAACTAACATTTATTCAAAATTACAGGCATTTTTTGACATTTTACACGTTTGGATTAAAAGTTATGTTTGAATACCTTTTTTTTTTCTTCGCATTATCTCAGGATTCTAAGAACATTATAGTCATATTGAGTAAAAAACTACTTTTTGCATTTGCAAGATTTAAAAAAGCATATGCTTCGAGTAAAACTCCCAAAGAACCATTATTTCAGGCATTATTAGCCATTTTTCATGTGTGGTGTAGGAGTTATGTTTGAATACATTTTTATTGCTTTTTTTGCATTATCTCAGGATTCTAAGACTACTATAGTCATATTGAATAAAAAACTACTTTTTGCATTTGCAAGATATAAAAAACCATATGTTTCGAGTAACACTCCCATTATTTCAGGCATTATTAGCCATTTTTCATGTGTGGTGTAGGAGTTATGTTTAAATAACTGTCATATTGAGTGTTACAGTATACAGTCATTTTGAGTAAAACCTAAATTTTGTATTTGCAAACCATAGAAAAACAACTATATCTAGTAAAACTCACATGTATTCAATATCATAGGCATTTTTAGACATTTTGCAAGTTTTGATTAGGAATTATGTTGGAATACATTTTTATTGCTTTTTTCGCTTTATCTCAGGAATCTAAGTACATTACTGTCAAATTGAGTAAAAAATTATATTTTGTTTTTGCAAACCTTGCCAAATGTTTTTTTTTTCAGGAAAACTCTCAAAGATGCATTTCTTTAGGCATTATTAGACATTTTGCATTGTGGTGTAAGAGTTATGTTTAAATAATCGTCATATTGAGTGTTACCGTATACAGTCATATTGAGTAAAACCTAAATTTTTTGTTTGCAAACCATAGAAAAACACAGGGAGTCTCCTGTAAAAATTGGCAAGTATGTTGCCAGGTCGGTATAGCCATTCAAAGAAGGTGAATCCACTCTTCACGTAGTTTCTACACACTGTAGCCCCCCTGTACACTGAGTTTGAGACCCCTGAACTTAATAATTCAGAAAAAATCTGTAAAATAATGGTATTTTTCTGTGGAACTGCCAGCATTGTCACTCCATTAAAGTTGGTTGATCGTAACTAATTGGAAAAACTCTGTAGAATGAAGGTATTTTCCAGCAGAGCTGTTTGCATCGTCACTTTATTAAAGGTTTTTGATCTTAACAATTTAGTAAAAATCTGAAATTTGTTTATACTTTTCCGCAAAACGTTTAATGAAAATTTCTGTAAATATGTTTTAGTTCATTATTTGGTATACAGTGTTTTACTTTAATTTTATGGTTTTCATTTGGTAGACGTAGCTGCCAGTAGATTACAGTTTTTTTTACAGAATTTTTTTTACAGTGTACCTTGTGTGTTTGAGAACCTTAAAAAATATATTTTTTCTAGTAAAACTGAAAAAGATCAATGTCTCTACACTGTAAAAAAAATTCTGTAAAAAAAACTGTCATCTACTGGCAGATACGACTGCCAAACGAAAACTATAAAATTTAAGTAAAACATTGTAAACCAAATAATAATCAAAAACATACTTACAGAAATGTTCATGAAACGTTTTGCGGAAAAATATCGTAATTTTACAGACTTTTACCAAATTATTAAATTCAACCACCTTTAATAAAATAACGATGCAAATAGTTTTGCAGAAAAATACTTTTATTCCACAGGGTTTTTCCAAATTAATAAGATCAACCAACTTTAATGATGTGACAATGCTGGCAGTACCACAGAAAAATGCTATTATTTTACAGACTTTTTGAGTTGTTAAGATCAGGGGTTTCTAATTCAATTTAACTAGGGTCCACCGGATGCTGAAACTACATGAAAAGTGGATTCACCTTCTTTGAATGGCAATCTAGACTTAGCAACATGTTTGCCAATCCTCCCGAAATATAAAGAGACCTCTTGTGTATCTCGTAGAGTATTGTTTATTTATCAGTGTGACAATCATTTTAAGGTGATGCCTGTGACAACATTGCCTTCAACTTCCTTGACAATCTTGCTTTGTGCTCACTAATTCAGCAAACTAACAGCTTGCCTAAAGTAGATGCACTCAAATTGTACAAAGGTTCATAGGGCATACAATGTTGACCACAAGACGTACTTGATCAACAGCAATATAGATCACACTGACGGTGGCTGTACAACAATTTTTAACATTGTTACAAATATGCGACACAATGCTAACCCACATCAAACAAGAATGACAAACACATTTTGGGAGAACATCTTCACCGTAACACAAAATAAACACAAAAGAACAAATACCCAGAATTCCATGCAGCGCTACTCTTCCGGGCTACACCCCCGCCACCACCCCACATCACCGCCCCCCTCCATGTGTTGGTTGAGGTGGGCGGGGTTTGGTGGCTGCGGGGGTGTAGCCCGGAAGAGTAGCGCTGCTTGGCATTCTGGGTATTTGTTCTTTTGTGTTTATTTTGTGTTACGGTGAAGATGTTCTCGTGAAATGTGTTTGTCATTCTTGTTTGATGTGGGTTCACAGTGTGGCGCATATTTGTAAGGGTGTTAAATATATTTGTATGGCCACCGTCAGTGTGACCTGTGTGGCTGTTGGCTGTAGATCAAGTATGTCTTGCACTCACCAACGTGTGTCATATTACAGAGAAAAATCTTGAATTGTTTGTACAAGCATAAACCTTTATATGACAGGCTACAAATATTTTTCAACGTAAATACAAAAACACACGTACATATTAAAAAAAAAAAGATATTCTTTTAAATTACATATAAAACTGGTAGATTGTTAATATGGACATGGACTTTTATATAACAAATACATGTTAAATGGAAGTTAATTACTGTAAATTTACATGAATTTGAAAGTAATTTGAGAAAACAGAAAATGATATGTATTATTGATTTGGTTTTTTTCTGTAATAAAAAATAGTAATATACATAGTTTGTCAATACTGGCATATTACTTAAAATAACAGACAGTTTGTTTATTTACAGATAATGTCTTCAATTCTTCAGTTTTATAACCTATTTGAAAAAAAAAGAAAAATTACAGTAGAAATTTAGAGTAAATTAACCATAAAAATATGATTTTTTTTTACAGTGTAGGCATTATTATCCAATTTGCATGTGTTGTTTAGAAGTTATGTTTGAATACATTTGTATTGCTTTTTTAGCATTATCTCAGGAATCCAAAAAAATAGATTGTCATATTGAGTAAAAAACTAGTTTTTGCATTTGCAAGATTTACAAAAGCATATGTTTCCAGCAAAACTCCCAAAGATGCATTCTTTCAGGCATTATTAGCCATTGTTCATGTGTGGTGTAGGAATTATGTTTAAATAACTGTCATATTGAGTGTTACAGTATATAGTCATATTGAGTAAAACCAAATTTTTGTATTTGCAAACCATAAAAAAACAACTGCATCTAGTAAAACTCACATGGATTCAATATCGCAGGCATTTTTAGACATTTTGCACGTTTGGATTAGGAATTATGTTGGAGGACATTTCATTGCTTTTTTCACATTAGCTCAGGATTCTCAGTACATTACTGTGAAATTGGGTAAAAAATTACTTTTTGTTTTTGCACATCTTACTATATGTTTTTTTTTCCAGTAAAACTCAAAATGATACATTTCTTCAGGCATTATTAGACATTTTGCCCGTGTATTGAGTAAAACCAAATGTTTGTATTTGCGAACCATAAAAAAAACAATTGTGTCTAGTAAAACTCAAATGGATTCAATATCACAGGCATTTTTACACATTTTGCACGTTTGGATTAGGAATTATGCTGGAATACATTTGTATTGCTTTTTTCTTGCAATATCTCAGACTTGTATGTACATTCTTGTCAAATTGAGTAAAAACATACTTTTTACAAAATATAATTTTTCTAGTACCGCGAACAAAGATACATATCTCTAGGCATTATTAGTCATTTTGCATTTGTTCTTTAGAAGGGATGTTTGAAAACATTTTTATTGCTTTTGTCACATTATCTCAAGATTCTAAGAACATTATTGTCATATTGAGTTAAAAACTACTTTTTGCATTTGCAAGATTTAAAAAAGCATATGTTTCGAGTAAAACTCCCAAAGATGCATTTTTTCAGGCATTATTAGCCATTTTTCATGTGTGGTGTAGGAGTTATGTAAAAATAACTGTCATATTGTATACAGTCATATTGAGTAAAACCAAATTTTTGTATTTGCAAACAATAAAAAAACAACTGTATCTAGTAGAGATGCGCGGTTTACGGTCACAACCGTGGAGTCCGCGGATAAACAGCAGGTTGGGCGGGTGACTTGACGAAAAAATATATTTTAAATAGATTCGGGCAGGTGGCGGTTGAACCATTGGGAAATATATATACATAGTTAAATGTTATGTTGAAGAGTTTCATTTAGCCTACTGACGTGTATATATAAATGGTTTATTTATATTGGTTAGTAACGTAAAGTGTTGTTCCTGGCTGTACTTGATGGTACAGTCTAGTGGTTAGGATTCAATGCGCTCACCGTCGCGATCCGGGTTTGATGCTCGGTCAAGGGAATCACTTTTTTTTACCATGAATTGATTAGCGTGGACCCCGACTTAAACAAGTTGAAAAACTTATTGGGGTGTTACCATTTAGTGGTCAATTGTACGGAATATGTACTGTACTTGGCAATCTATTAATAAAAGTATCAATCAAAACAATCCATACAACACGTCACAGACAACGTCACGCTAACATCATGTGACACTTCCTATGAAGGCTGCAGAAGCAAGGTAGCCCAAACTTGTCAGGTACAACACTTTATCTTACTAGCCTCTAAAAATCAACCATTTATAGATAGTTCAATGTTGTTACCCACATACGAAAAACGAGCAGCACCCTTTTAAACAGTATGTGGGCATACTTTTATTTTGAAGTGTCTCGTTTGGTCTGTGGACGGATATAAGGAAGCTACTTCCGGGTATGAGTACACATTTTTTTGATGCATTAGAAAGAAGAAAGAGAGCGGCTGATTGTAACAAAGACTAAAAAGTGTCACAGGGACTTTAAGCGTTTGGGATCTAAGAGCCAGAAGATCACAATTGCCTCCATCTTCTTCCGCTTATCAGAAGTCGGGTCGCGGGGGCAGCAGCCTAAGCAGGAAAGCCCAGCCTTCCCACTCCCAAGCCACTTCGTCTAGCTCCTACCCAGGGAATCCCGAAGCGTTGCCAGGCCTGCCGGGAGACAAAGTCTTCCCAGCGTGTCCTGGATCTTCCCCGTGGCCTCCTACCGGTTGGACATGCCCTAATCGCCTCCCTAGGGAGGGGTGTGGGTGGCATCCTGACCAGATGCCCGAACCACCTCATCTGGCTCCAACAGCCATACAAGTCACACTGACGGTGGCCATACAAACACATTTTACACTGTTACAAATATGCGCCACACTGTGAACCCACATCAAACAAGAATGACAAACACATTTCGCGAGAACATCTTCACCGTAACACAAAATAAACACAAAATAACAAATACCCAGAATGCCATGCAGCGCTACTCGCCCGGGCTACACCCCCGCAACCACCAAACCCCGCCCACCTCAACCGACACATGGAGGGGGGCGGTGATGTGGGGTGGTGGCGGGGGTGTAGCCCGGAAGAGTAGCACTGCATGGAATTCGGGGTATTTGTTCTTTTGTGTTTATTTTGTGTTACGGTGAAGATGTTCTCCCAAAATGTGTTTGTCATTCTTGTTTGATGTGGGTTCACAATATGTGGTGCATATTTGTAACAATGTTAACATTTTTTGGACAGCCACCGTCAGTGTGAGCTATATAGCTGTTGATCAAGTATGTTATGGACAACCTATGACGAGCACAAAAGGCTAATAACAAAACACCACTTGCAGTACTGTCACAGCGGGCCTTAAAGATGCTTGTCCAGTCGATATCGGATAGCCCTTCACTACGGTCACAGGGAGTCTCCTGTAAAGATTGGCAAGTATGTTGCCATGTCAGTATTGCCATTAAAGGAAGGTGAATTCACTTTTCACGTAGTTTCTACACACTATAGCCCCCCGGTAAACTGAGTTTGAGACTCTTGATCTTAATAATTCAGAAAAAATCTGTAAAATAATCATGTTTTCTGTGGAACCGCCAGCATTGTCACTCCATTAAAGTTGGTTGATCGTAATTAATTGGAAAAACTCTGTAGAAAAAAGGTATTTTTCTGCAGAACTGTTTGCATTGTCACTTTATTAAAGGTGGTTGATCTTAACAATTTAGTAAGAATCTGAAAAATGTTCATATTTTTCCACAAAACGTTTAATGAAAATTTCTGTAAATATAATGTTTTAGATCATTATTTGGTCTACAGTGTTTTACTTTAATTTTATGGTTTTCATTTGGCAGCCGTAGCTACCAGTAGATTAGTTTTTTTACAGATTTTTTTTTTTACAGTGTACCTTGTGTGTTTGAGAACCTTAAAAAATATATTTTTTCTAGTAAAACTGACAAAGATAAATGTCTATACACACAAAAAAAATAATTCTGTAAAACAAACTGTCATCTACTGGCAGATACGGCTGCCAAACGAAAACTATAACATTTAAGTAAAACATTGCAAACCAAATAATAATCAAAAACATTATATTTACAGAAATTTTCATGAAACGTTTTGCGGAAAAATATCGTAATTTTACGGATTTTTACAATATTATTAAGGTCAACAACCTTTAATAAAGTATTGATGCAAACAGTTTTGCAGAAAAATACTTTTATTCTACAGAGTTTTTCCAAATTAATATGATCAACCAACTTTAATAAAGTGACAATGCTGGTATTTCCACAGAAAAATACCATTATTTTACACTCTTTCTGAATTGTTAAAATAGGGGGCCACTGGATGCTGAAACTACATGAAAAGTGGATTCAGCTTCTTTGAATGACCATCCAGACCTAGCAACATACTTGCGAATCCTCCCAATTTTAACGAGAGGCTTCCTGTGACCCTCGCAATGGATTGTCCCTATATCGACCGGACAAACATTTTAATGTGGTTCTGTGACAGCACTGCCTTCAACTTCCTTGACAACCTTTTGTCGTGTTCGCTCATTCAGCAAACCAACAGCATGCCGAGGGGGCCGCACGCATGTTATGCGAGGATTTGTTGGTTGTACAATGTTGACTACAAGACGTACTTGATTAACAGCATTACAAATCACACTGACGGGAGCTGTACAAAAAAAATTAACACTGTTACAAATATGCGCCAATATTGTGAAACCACATCAAACAAGAATGACGAACACATTTCGGGAGAACATCTTTACCGTAACACAAAATAAACACAAAAGAACAAATACCCAGAATTCCATGCAGCGCTACTCTTCCGGGCTACACCCCTGCCACCACCCCACATCACGGTCCCCCTCCTTGCGCCAGTTGAGGCGGGCGGGGTTTGGTGGTTGCGGGGGTGTAGCCCGGAAGAGTAGCGCTGCATGGCATTCTGGGTATTTGTTCTTTTGTGTTTATTTTGTGTTACGGTGAAGATGTTCTCCCGAAATGTGTTTGTCATTCTTGTTTGATGAGGGTTCACAGTGTGGCGCATATTTGTAACAGTGTGAAATTTGTTTGTACGGCCACCGTCAGTGTGACCTGTGTGGCTGTTGGCTGTTGATCAAGTATGTCTTGCACTCACCAGCGTGTGCCATATTACAGAGAAAAATGTTAAATTGTTAGTAAAAGCATAAACCTTTATATACCAGGCTTCAAATATGTTTAGCCTGACGGTACCTGTCTGCTGCCTCCGGAGGATTGTCATACTAAATGTGAAAGGTTTATAATAATAACTCCAAAACCAAACATGAAATTTGTCTTAAAAAGCCTTAATGTTGAATGTATGTGAGTTTTACCTGAATCAGGTATTTTGGAAAGAATCACAAATACAAAGCTTAGGTTTTACTGGCCTCATATTGGTCACACTCAAAATTACAGTTTTTAAAACATAACTCCAAAAATACACATGTATAATGTCTAATAATAACTGTAGAAATGCATCTTTGAGAGTTTTCCTGAAAAAAAATAATTTGGTAAGGTTTGCAAAAATAAAATTTAATTTTTTACTCAATTTGACATTTGTATTGCGAAAAAAGCAATACAAATGTATTCCAACATAATTCCTAATCCAAACGTGCAAAATGTCTAAAAATGCCTGTGATATTGAATACATGTGAGTTTTACTAGATACAGTTGTTTTTCTATGGTTTGTAAATACAAAAATGAGGTTTTACTCAATATGACTGTATACTGTAACACTCAATATGACAGTTATTTAAACATAACTCCTACACCACACATGAAAAATGGCTAATAATGCCTGAAATAATGCATCTTTGGGAGTTTTACTCGAAACATATGCTTTTTTAAATCTTGCAGATGCAAAAAGTAGTTTTTTATTCAATATGACTATAATAGTCTTAGAATCCTGAGATAATGCAAAAAAAGCAAAAAAATTTATTCAAACATAACTTCTAAACAACACATGAAAAATGGCTAATAAGGCCTAGGGATGTGTATTTTTGTCAGTTGTACTAGAAAAATAATCTTTTGTAGGGTTTGCAAAGACACAAGTTAGTTTTTTTTATTCAATATAACAGTGTAACTGTCATATTAAATATGAAAGGTTTATAATCATAACTCCAAAAACAAACTTGAAATTTGTCTAAAAAAGCCTGTAATGTTGAATTTATGTGGGTTTTAGCAGACTCAGGTATTTTGGAAATGTTCACAAATACAACAATTAGGTTTTGCTGGCCTCATATTGGTCAAATGCAAAATGAAAGTTTTTGAAACATAACTCAAAAAGTAGAAATGCAAAATGTCTAATAATGCTTGAAGAAATGTATCTTAGACAGTTTTACTGGAAAAAAAACATTTGGTAAGATTTGCGAAAACAAAAAGTATTTTTTTACTAAATTTGACAGTAATGTACTTATAATCCTGAGATAATGCGAAAAAAGCAATAAAAATGTATTCCAACATAATTCCTAATCCAAACGTGCAAAATGTCTAAAAATGCCTGTGATATTAAATACATATGAGTTTTACTAGATACAGTTGTTTTTCTATTGTTTGCAAATACAAAAATGAGGTTTTACTCAATATAACTGTATACTGTAACACTCAATATGACAGTTATTTAAACATAACTCCTACACCACACATGAAAAATGGCTAATAATGCCTGAAATAATGCATCTTTTGGATTTTTACTCGAAATATATGCTTTTTTAAATCTTGCTAATGCAAAAAGTAGTTTTTTACTCAATATGAATATAATGTTCTTAGAATCCTGAGATAATAAGAAAAAAGCAATGAAAATGTATTCCAATATGATTCCTAATCCAAACGTGCAAAATGTCTAAAAATGCCTGTGATATTGAAATAATGTTAGTTTTACTAGATACAGTTGTTTTTCTATGGTTTGCAAATACAAAATTTAGGTTCTACTCAATATGTAACACTGTAACACTTAATATGCCAGTTATTTAAACATAACTCCTACACCACACATGAAAAATAGCTAATAATGCCTGAAATAATGCATCTTTGGGAGTTTTACTCGAAACATATGCTTTTTTAAATCTTTCAAATGAGTAAAGGCGTTTTTTACTTAATATGACAATAATGTTCTTACAATCCTGACATAATGCGAAAAAAGTAATAAAGTTGTATTCAAACATAACTTCTAAACAGCACATGAAAAATTGCTGATAATGCCTAGAGATGTGTATTTTTGTTAGTTGTACTAGAAAAATAATCTTTTGTAAGGTTTGCAAAGACACAAGTTAGTTTTTTTTATTCAATATAACAGTGTAACTGTCATATTAATTATGAAAGGTTTATAATCATAACTCCAAAACCAAACTTGAAATTTGTCTAAAAAATCCTGTAATATTGAATTCATGTGAGTTTTAACAGAATCAGGTATTTTGGAAAGGTTCACAAATACAACAATTAGGTTTTATTGGCCTCATATTGGTCACACTCAAAATGACCGTTTTTGAAACATAACTCCAAAAGTAGAAATGCTAAATGTCTAATAATGCCTGAAGATATGTATCTTTGAGAGTTTTAATGGAAAAAAACCCATTTGGTAATGTTTGCAAAAACAGAAAGTATTTTTTTTACTAAATTTGACTGTAATGTACTTATAATCCTGAGATAATGCGAAAAAAGCAATAAAAATATATTCCAACATAATTCCTAATCCAAACGTGCAAAATGTCTAAAAATGCCTGTGATATTAAATACATATGAGTTTTACTAGATACAGTTGTTTTTCTATTGTTTGCAAATACAAAAATGAGGTTTTACTCAATATAACTGTATACTAACACTCAATATGACAGTTATTTAAACATAACTCCTACACCACACATGAAAAATGGCTAATAATGCCTGAAATAATGCATCTTTTGGATTTTTACTCGAAATATATGCTTTTTTAAATCTTGCAAATGCAAAAAGTAGTTTTTTACTTAATATGACTATAATATTCTTGGAATCCTGAGATAATGTGAAAAAAGCAATAAAAATGTATTCAAACATAACTTCTAAACAACACATGAAAAATGGCTAATAATGCGTAGAGATGTGTAATTTTGTTAGTTGTACTAGAAAAATGATCTTTTGTAAGGTTAGCAAAGACAAAAGTTGTTTTTTTATGCAATATAACAGTGTAACTGTCATATTAAATATGAAAGGTTTATAATCATAACTCCAAAACCAAACTTGAAATGTGTTTAAAAAGCCTATAATATTGAATTTATGTGAGTTTTAACAGAATCAGGTATTTTGGAGAGGTTCACAAATACAAAAATTTGGTTTTCCTGGCCTCATATTGGTCACATTCAAAATGACAGTTTTTGAAACATAACTCCAAAAGTAGAAATGCAACGTGTCTAAAAATGCCTGAAGAAATGTATCTTTGAGAGTTTTTCTGGAAAAAATACATTTGGTAAGGTTGGCGAAAACAAAAAGTATTTTTCTGCTAATTTGACAGTAATGTACTTAGAATCCTGAGATAATGCGACAAAAGCAATTAAAAGGTATTCCAACATAATTCCTAATTCAAACGTTCAAAATGTTTTACTAGATGCAGTATTTTTTTATGGTTTGCAAATACAAAAATGAGGTTTTACTCAATATGACTGTATAATGTAACACTCAATATGACAGTCATTTAAACATAACTCCTACACCACACATGAAAGATGGCTAATAATGCCTGAAATAATGCATCTTTGGGAGTTTTCCTGAAAAAAAAAAAAACATTTGGCAAGGTTTGCAAAAACTAAATAAAAAATTTTACTCAATTTGACAGTAATGTATTTAGAATCCGGAGACAAAGCGAAAAAAACAATAAAAATGTATTCAAATATAATTCCTAATCCAAACGTGCAAAATGTCTAAAAATGCCTATGATATTGAATACGTGTGAGTTTTACTAGATGCAGTTGTTTTTCTATGGTTTGCAAATACAAAAATGAGGTTTTAGTCAATATGACTGTATACTGTAACACTCAATATGACAATTATTTAAACATAGTTCCTACACCACACATGAAAAATGGCTAATAATGCCTGATATAATGCATCTTTTGGAGTTTTACTCGAAACATAAGCTTTTTTAAATTTTGCAAATGCGAAAAGTAGTTTTTTACTCAACATGATTATAATGTTCTTAGATTCCTGAGATAATGCGAAAAAAGCAATAAAAATATAACTCCTAATCCAAACGTGCAAAATATCTAAAAATGCCTATGATATTGAATACGTGTGAGTTTTACTAGATACAGTTGTTTTTCTAAGGTTTGCAAATACAAAATTTAGGTTTTACTCAATTTGACTGTATACTGTAACACTCAATATGACAGTTATTTAAACATAACTCCTACACCATAGATGAAAAAAACAATTAAAATATATTCAAACATAATTCCTAATCCAAACGTGCAAAATCTCTAAAATGCCTATGATATTGAATACGTGTGAGTTTTACTAGATGCAGTTGTTTTTCTATTGTTTGCAAATACAAAAATGAGGTTATTCTCAATATGACTGTATACTGTAACACTCAATATGACAGTTATTTAGTTCCTACACCACACATTAAAAATGGCTAATAATGCCTGAAATAATGCATCTTTTGGAGTTTTACTCTAAGTATTAGCTTTTTTAAATTTTGCAAATGCAAAAAGTAGTTTTTTACTCAACATGACTATAATGTTCTTAGATTCCTGAGATACTGCGAAAAAAGCAATAAAAACATAACTCCTAATCCAAACGTGCAAAATGTCTAAAAATGCCTGTGATATTGAATATATGTGAGTTTTACTAGACACAGTTGTTCTTTTTAATTGTTTGCAAAAACAAAAATTAGGTTTTACTCAATATGAGTGTATACTGTAACACTCAATATGACAGTTATTTAAACATAACTCCAACACCACACATGAAAAACGGCTTATAATGCCTGAAATAATGCATCTTTGGGAGTTCTACTCGAAACATATGCTTTTTTAAATATTGCAAATGCAAAAAGTAGTTTTTTACTCAATATGACTACAAAGGCTTACAATCCTGACATAAGTAAAAAAAATGTATTCAAACATAACTTCTAAAAAGCACATGCAAAATGGCTGATAATGCCTAGAGATATGTATTTTTGTTAGTTGTACTAGAAAAAATTTTTTTGTAAGGTTTGCAAAGACACAAGTTAGTTTTTTGATTCAATTGAACAGTGTAACAGTCATACTAAATATAAAAGGTTTATAATCATAACTCCAAAACCAAACTTGAAATTTGTCTAAAAAGCCCATAATATTGAATTTATGTGAGTTTTAACAGAATCCGGTATTTTGGGGAGGTTCACAAATACAAAAATTTGGTTTTCCTGGCCTCATATTGGTCACACTCAAAATGACAGTTTTTGAAAAATAACTCCAAAAGTAGAAATGCAACGTGTCTAAAAATGCTTGAAGAAATGTATCTTTGAGAGTTTTTCTGGAAAAAAAAAACATCTGGTAAGGTTGGCGAAAACAAAAAGCATTTTTCTACTAATTTGAGAGTAATGTACTTAGAATCCTGAGATAATGCGAAAAAAGCAATTAAAAGGTATTCCAACATAATTCCTAATTCAAACGGTCAAAATGTCTAAAAATGCCTGAGATATTGAATAAATGTGAGTTTTACTAGATACAGTTTTTTTTTTATTGTTTGCAAATACAAAAATGAGGTTTTACTCAATATGACTGTATAATGTAACACTCAATTTGACAGTTATTTAAACATAACTCCTACACCACACATGCAAAATGTCTAATAATGCCTGAAGAAATGCATCTTTGAGAGTTTTCCTGAAGAAAAAAACATTTGGCAAGGTTTGCAAAAACAAAATGCATTTTTTTTACTCAATTTGACAGTAATGTACTGTACTTAGAATCCTGAGATAAAGCAGGAAAAAAAAAAACAATAAAAATGTATTCAAACATAATTCCTAATCCAAACGTGCAAAATGTCTAAAAATGCCTATGATATTGAATACGTGCGAGTTTTACTAGATGCAGTTGTTTTTCTATGGTTTCCAAATACAAAAATGAGATTTTAGTCAATATGACAGTATACTGTAACACTCAATATGACAGTTATTTAAACATAGTTCCTACATCACACATGAAAAATGGCTAATAATGCCTGAAATAATGCATCTTTTGGAGTTTTACTCGAAGCATAAGCTTTTTTAAATTTTGCAAATGCAAAAAGTAGTTTTTTACTCAACATGAATATAATGTTCTTAGATTCCTGAGATAATTTCGAAAAAAGCAATAAAAACATAACTCCTAATCCAAACGTGCAAAATGTCTAAAAATGCCTATGATATTGAATACGTGTGAGTTTTACTAGCTACAGTTGTTTTTCTATAGTTTGGAAATACAAAATTTAGATTTTACTCAATGTGAATGTATACTGTAACACTCAATATGACAGTTATTTAAACATAACTCCAAAAACACACATGCAAAATGAATAATAATGCCTGAAGAAATGCATCTTTGAGAGTTTTCCTGAAAAAAAAACATTTGGCAAGGTTTGCAAAAACAAAATATAATTTTTTACTTTGACAGTATTATACTTAGAATCCTGAGATAATGCAAAAAAAGCAATAAAAATGTATTCAAAAATAAATTCCAAACGACGCATGAAAAACGGCTGATAATGCCTAGAGATGTGTATTTTTTTTAGTTGTACTAGAAATTTGATCTTTTGTAAGGTTAGCAAATACACAAGTTAGTTTTTTTATTCAATATAACAGTGTAACTATCATACTAAATATGAAAGGTTTATAATCATGACTCCAAAACCAAACTTGAAATTTGTCTAAAAAAGCCTGTAATATTGAATCAATGTGAGTTTTAACGGAATCGGGTATTTTGGAAAGAATCACAAATACAAAAACTAGGTTTTACTCAATATGACTGTATACTGTAACACTTAATATGACAGTTATTTAAACATAACTCCTACACAACACATGAAAAATGGCTAATAATGCCTTAAATAATGCATCTTTGGGAGTTTTACTCGAAGCATATGCTTTTTTTAAATCTTGCAAATGCAAAAAGTAGTTTTTTACTCAATATGTCTATAATGTTCTTAGAATCCTGAGATAATAAGAAAAAAACAAACAAAAAATGTATTCCAACATAACTCCTAATCCAAACGTGCAAAAAATCTAAAAATGCCTGTAATATTGAATAAATGTTAGATTAACTAGACACAGTTGTTTTTTTTTATAGTTTGCAAAAACAAAAATGAGGTTTTACTCAATATGACTGTATACTTTAACACTCAATATAACAGTTATTTAAACATAAATCCTACACAACACATGAAACATTGCTAATAATGCCTGAAATAATGCATCTTTGGGAGTTTTACTCGATACATATCCTTTTTTAAATATTGCAAAGGTCAAAAGTAGTTTTTTACTCAATATGACTACAAAGTCTTACAATCCTGATATAATGCGAAAAAAGTAATACAATTGTATTCAAACATAACTTCTAAAAACCACATGCAAAATGGCAGATAATTTCTAGAGATGTGTATTTTTGTTAGTTGTACTAGAAAAATAATCTTTTGTAAGGTTTGCAAAGACACAAGTTAGTTTTTTTATTCAATATAACAGTGTAACTGTCATATTAATTATGAAAGGTTTATAATCATAACTCCAAAACCAAACTTGAAATTTGTCTAAAAAATCCTGTAATATTGAATTCATGTGAGTTTTAACAGAATCAGGTATTTTGGAGAGGTTCACAAATACAAAAATTATGTTTTCCTCGCCTCATATTGGTCACACTCAAAATTACAGTTTTTGAAACATAACTCCAAAAGTAGAAATGCAACATGTCTAATAATGGCTGAAGAAATGTATCTTTGAGAGTTTTTCTGAAAAAAAAAAACATTTGGTAAGGTTGGCGAAAACAAAAAGTATTTTTCTACTAATTTGACAGTAATGTACTTGGAATCCTGAGATAATGCGAAAAAAGCAATACAAATGTATTCCAACATAACTCCTAATCCAAACGTGCAAAATGTCTAAAAATGCCTGTGATATTGAATACATGTGAGTTTTACTAGACATAGTTTTTTTTTTTATAGTTTGCAAAAAAAAAAAAAAGAGGTTTTACTCAATATGACTGTACACTGTAACACTCAATATGACAGTTATTTAAACATAACTCCAACACCACACATGAAAAACGGCTAATAATGCCTGAAATAATGCATCTTTGGGAGTTTTACTCGAAACATATGCTTTTTTAAATATTGCAAATGCAAAAAGTCGTTTTTTACTCAATATGACTACAAAGGCTTACAATCCTGACATAATGCAAAAAAAGTTCTAAAAAAAAATTCTAAAAAACACATGCAAAATGGCTAATAATGCCTAGAGATATGTATTTTTGTTAGTTGTACTAGAAAAATGATCTTTTGTAAGGTTTGCAAAGACACAAGTTAGTTTTTTTATTCAATATAACTGTGTAACAGTCATATTAAATATGAAAGGTTTATAATCATAACTCCAAAACCAAACTAGAAATTTGTCTGAAAAGCCAATAATATTGAATTTATGTGAGTTTTAACAGAATCAGGTATTTTGGAGAGGTTGACAAATACAAAAATTAGGTTTTTCCTGGCCTCATATTGGTCACACTCAAAATGACAGTTTTTGAAACATAACTCCAAAAGTAGAAATGCAACATGTCTAAAAATGCCTGAAGAAATGTATCTTTGAGAATTTTCTGGAAAAAAAAACATTTGGTAAGGTTGGCGAAAACAAAAAGTATTTTTTTACTAATTTGACAGTAATGTACTTAGAATCCTGAGATAATGCAAAAAAAGCAATTAAAAGGTATTCCAACATAATTCCTAATTCAAACGTTAAAAATGTTTAAAAATGCCTGTGATATTGAATAAATGTGAGTTTTACTAATTATAGGTTTTTTTTATGGTTTGCAAATACAAAAATGAGGTTTTACTCAATATGACTGTATAATGTAACACTCAATATGACAGTTGTTTAAACATAACTCCTACACCACACATGAAAAATATCTAATAATGCCTGAAATAATGCATCTTTGGGAGTTTTACTCAAAGCATAAGCTTTTTTAAATTTTGCAAATGCAAAAAGTAGTTTTTTACTCAACATGACCATAAAGTTCTTAGATTCCTAAGATAATGCGAAAAAAGCAATAAAATAATAACTCCTAATCCAAACGTGCAAAATGTCTAAAAATGCCTTTGATATTGAATACGTGTGAGTTTTACTAGATACAGTTGTTTTTCTATGGTTTGCAAATAAAAAATTTAGATTTTACTCAATGTGACTGTATACTGTAACACTCAATATGACAGTTATTTAAACATAACTCCTACAACACACATGGAAAATGTCTAATAATGCCTGAAGAAATGCATCTTTGAGAGTTTTCCTGGAAAAAAACATTTGGCAAGGTTTGCAATAACAAAATATAATTTTTTACTCAATTTGACAGTAATGTACTTAGAATCCTGAGATAATGCAAAAAAAGCAATAAAATGTATTCAAACATAACTTCTAAACAACACATGAAAAATGGCTAATAATGCGTAGAGATGTGTAATTGTGTTAGTTGTACTAGAAAAATGATCTTTTGTAAGGTTAGCAAAGACAAAAGTTGTTTTTTTATGCAATATAACAGTGTAACTGTCATATTCAATAAGAAAGGTTTATAATCATAACCCCAAAACCAAACTTGAAATTTGTCTAAAAAAGCCTGTAATATTGAATTTATGTGAGTTTTACCAGAAACTGGTATTTTGGAAAGAATCACAAATACAAACATTGGGTTTTACTGGCCTCATATTGGTCACTAATAATGCCTGAAGAAATGCATCTTTGAGAGTTTTCCTGAAGAAAAAAACATTTGGCAAGGTTTGCAAAAACAAAATGCATTTTTTTTTACTCAATTTGACAGTAATATACTTAGAATCCTGAGATAAAGCAGGAAAAAAAACAATAAAAATGTATTCAAACATAATTCCTAATCCAAACGTGCAAAATGTCTAAAAATGCCTATGATATTGAATACGTGCGAGTTTTACTAGATGCAGTTGTTTTTCTATGGTTTGCAAATACAAAAATGAGATTTTAGTCAATATGACAGTATACTGTAACACTCAATATGACAGTTATTTAAACATAGTTCCTACATCACATTTTGCACGTTTGGATTAGGAATTATGATGGAATACATTTGTATTGCTTTTTTTTTGCAATATCTCAGAATTGTATGTACATTCTTGTCAAATTGAGTAAAAACATACTTTTTACAAAATGTTATTTTTCTAGTACCGCTAACAAAGATACATATCTCCAGGCATTATTAGTCATTTTGCATTTGTTGTTTAGAAGGGATGTTTGAAAACATTTTTATTGCTTTTGTCACATTATCTCAAGATTCTAAGAACATTATCGTCATATTGAGTAAAAAACTACTTTTTGCATTTGCAAGATTTAAAAAAGCATATGTTTCGAGTAAAACTCCCAAAGGTGCATTTTTTCAGGCATTATTAGCCATTTTTCATGTGTGGTGTAAGAGTTATGTAAAAATAACTGTCATATTGTATACAGTCATATTGAGTAAAACCAAATCTTTGTCTTTGCAAACAATAAAAAAACAACTGTATCTAGTAGAGATGCGTGGTTTACGGTCACAACCATGGAGTCCGCGGATAAACAGCAGGTCGGGCGGGTGAATTGACGAAAAAATAGATTTTAAATAGATTCGGGCAGGTGGCGGTTGAACCATTGGGAAATATATATACATATTGAAATGTTATGTTGAAGAGTTTCATTTAGCCTACTGACGTGTATATATAAATGGTTTATTTATATTGGTTAGTAACGTAAAGTGTTGTTCCTGGCTGTACTTGATGGTACAGTCTAGTGGTTAGGATTCAATGCGCTCACCGTTGCGATCCGGGTTTGATGCTCGGTGAAGGAAATCACTTTTTTTTAACCATGAATTGATTAGCGTGGACCCCGACTTAAACAAGTTGAAAAACTTATTGGGGTGTTACCATTTAGTGGTCAATTGTACGGGCCTCATATTGGTCACACTCAAAATGACGGTTTTTGAAACAAAACTCCAAAAATATGCATGCACAATGTCTAATAATGCCTGAAAAATGCATCTTTGAGAGTTTTCCTGAAAAAACAAAAAATAATTTTTTACTCAATTTGACAATGTTCTTAGAATCCTGAGATAAAGCGAAAAAAAACAATAAAAATGTATTCCAACATAATTCCTAATCCAAACGTGCAAAATGTCTAAAAATGCCTATGATATTGAATACATGTGAGTTTTACTAGATACAGTTGTTTTTCTATGGTTTGCAAATACAAAAATGAGGTTTTAGTCAATATGACTGTATACTGTAACACTCAATATATCAGTTATTTAAACATAAATCCTACACAACACATGAAAAATGGCTAATAGTGCCTGAAATAATGCATCTTTGGGAGTTTTACTGGAAGCAAATGCTTTTTTAAATTTTGCAAATGCAAAAAGTAGTTTTTTACTCAACATGATTATAATGTTCTTAGAATCCTGAGATAATGCGAAAAAAGCAAAAAAAAATGTATTCCAACATAATTCCTAATCCAATAGTGCAAAATGTCTAGAAATGCCTGTGATATTGAATAATTGTTAGTTTTACTAGTTACAGATGTTTTTTTATGGTTTGCAAATACAAAATTTAGGTTTTACTCAATATGACTGTATACTGTAACACTAAATATGACAGTTATTTAAACATTACTCCTACACTACACATGCAAAATGGCTAATAATGCTTGAAATAATGCATCTTTGGGAGTTTTACTCGAAACATATGCTTATTTAAATATTGCAAATGCAAAAAGTAGTTTTTTACTCAATTTGACAGTAATGTACTTAGAATCCTGAGATAAAGCGAAAAAAAAAAATGTAAATGTATTCCATCATAATTCCTAATCCAAACGTGCAAAATGTCTAAAAATGTCTGTGATATTGAATTAATGTTTGTTTTACTAGATACAGTTCTATGGCTTGCAAATACAAAATTTAGGTTTTACTCAATATGACTGTATACTTTAACACTCAATTTGACAGTTATTTAAACATAACTCCTACACCACACATGCAAAATGTCTAATAATGCCTGAAGAAATGCATCTTTGAGAGTTTTCCTGAAAAAAAGAAACATTTGGCAAGGTTTGCAAAAACAAAATATAATTTTTTACTTAATTTGACAGTTTGAATACATTTTTTTTACTTATGTCAGGATTGTACACCACACATGCAAAATGTCTAATAATGCCTGAAGAAATGCATCTTTGAGAGTTTTCCTGAAAAAAAAAACATTTGGCAAGGTTTGCAAAAACAAAATATAATTTTTTACTTAATTTGACAGTAATGTACTTAGAATCCCGAGATAAAGCGAAAAAAACAATTAAAATGTATTCAAACATAATTCCTAATCCAAACGTGCAAAATGTCTAAAAATGCCTGTGATAAGGAACACATGTTAGTTTTACTAGATACAGTTGTTTTTCTATGGTTTGCAAATACAAAAATGAGGTCTTAGTCAATATGACTGTATACTGTAACACTCAATATGACAGTTATTTAAACATAGTTCCTACACCACACATGAAAAATGGCTAATAATGCCTGAAATAATGCATCTTTTGGAGTTGTACTCGAAGCATTAGCTTTTTTAAATTTTGCAAAAGCAAAAAGTAGTTTTTTACTCAACATGACTATAATGTTCTTAGATTCCTGAGATAATGCGAAAAAAGCAATAAAAACATAACTCCTAATCCAAACGTGCAAAATGTCTAAAAATGCCTGTGATATTGAATACATGTGAGTTTTATTAGACAGAGTTGTTGTTTTTTATTGTTTGCAAAAACAAAAATGAGGTTTTACTCAATATGACTGTATACTGTAACACTCAATATGACAGTTATTTAAACATAACTCCCACACCACACATGAAAAACGGCTAATAATGCCTGAAATAATGCATCTTTGGGAGTTTTACTCGAAACATATGCTTTTTTTAAATATTGCAAATGCAAAAAGTAGTTTTTTATTCAATATGACTACAAAGGCTTACAATCCTGACATAAGTAAAAAAAATGTATTCAAACATAACTTCTAAAAAGCACATGCAAAATGGCTAATAATGCCTAGAGGTATGTATTTTTGTTGGTTGTACTAGAAAAAATATCTTTTGTAAGGTTTGCAAAGACACAAGTTAGTTTTTTGATTCAATATAACAGTGTAACAGTCATACTAAATATAAAAGGTTTATAATCATAACTCCAAAACCAAACTTGAAATTTGTCTAAAAAGCCTATAATATTGAATTTATGTGAGTTTTAACAGAATCAGGTATTTTGGAGAGGTTCACAATTACAAAAATGTGGTTTTCCTGGCCTCATATTGGTCACACTCAAAATGACAGTTTTTGAAACATAACTCCAAAAGTAGAGATGCAACGTGTCTAAAAATGCCTCAAGAAATATTATCTTTGAGAGTTTTTCTGGAAAAAATACATTTGGTAAGGTTGGCAAAAACAAAAAGTATTTTTCTACTAATTTGACAGTAATGTACTTAGAATCCTGAGATAATGCGAAAAAAGCAATTAAAAGGTATTCCAACGTTCAAAATGTTTTACTAGATACAGTATTTTTTTATGGTTTGCAAATACAAAAATGAGGTTTTACTCAATATGACTGTATAATGTTACACTCAATATGACAGTTATTTAAATATAACTCCTACACCACACATGAAAAAAAGCTGATAATGCCTGAAATAATGCATCTTTGGGAGTTTGCCTGAAAAAAAAAACTTTTGGCAAGGTTTGCAAAAACTAAATAAAAATGTTTACTCAATTTGACAGTAATGTACTTAGAATCCGGAGATAAAGCGAAAAAAACAATAAAAATGTATTCAAACATAATTCCTAATCCAAACGTGCAAAATGTCAAAAAATGCCTATGATATTGAATACGTGTGAGTTTTACTAGATGCAGTTGTTTTTCTATGGTTTGCAAATACAAAAATGAGGTTTTAGTCAATATGACTGTATACTGTAACACTCAATATGACAATTATTTAAACATAGTTCCTACACCACACATGAAAAATGGCTAATGATGCCTGATATAATCCATCTTTTGGAGTTTTACTCGAAGCATAAGCTTTTTTAAATTTTGCAAATGCGAAAAGTAGTGTTTTACTCAACATGATTATAATGTTCTTAGATTCCTGAGATAATGCGAAAAAAGCAATAAAAACATAACTCCTAATCCAAACGTGCAAAATGTCTAAAAATGCCTATGATATTGAATACGTGTGAGTTTTACTAGATACAGTTGTTTTTCTATGGTTTGCAAATACAAAATTTAGGTTTTACTCAATTTGACTGTATACTGTAACACTCAATATGGCAGTTATTTAAACATAACTCCTACACCATACATGCAAAATGTCTAATAATGCCTGAAGAAATGCATCTTTGAGAGTTTTCCTGAAAAAAAAACATTTGGCAAGGTTTGCAAATACAAAATATAATATTTTACTTTGACAGTAATGTACTTAGAATCCTGAGATAATGCAAAAAAAGCAATAAAAATGTATTCAAACATAAATTCCAAACGACGCATGAAAAACAGCTGATAATGCCTTGAGATGTGTATTTTTGTTAGTTGTACTAGAAAATTGATCTTTTGTAAGGTTAGAAAAGACACAAGTTAGTTTTTTTATTCAATATAACAGTGTAACTATCATACTAAATATGAAAGGTTTATAATCATAACTCCAAAACCAAACTTGAAATTTGTCTAAAAAAGCCTGTAATATTGATTTTATGTGAGTTTTAACAGAATCGGGTATTTTGGAAAGAATCACAAATACAAAAACTAGGTTTTACTCAATATGACTGTAAACTGTAACACTCAATATGACAGTTATTTAAACATAACTCCTACACCACACATGAAAAATGGCTAATAATGCCTGAAATAATGCATCTTTGGGAGTTTTACTCGAAGCATATGCTTTTTTTAAATCTTGCGAATGCAAAAAGTAGTTTTTTACTCAATATGTCTATAATGTTCTTAGAATCCTGAGATAATGCGAAAAAAACTAACAAAAAAATTTATTCCAACATAACTCCTAATCCAAACGTGCAAAATGTCTAAAAATGCCTGTAATATTGAATAAATGTTAGATTTACTAGACACAGTTGTTTTTTTTTATAGTTTGCAAAAACAAAAATGAGGTTTTACTCAATATGACTGTATACTGTAACACTCAATATAACAGTTATTTAAACATAAATCCTACACAACACATGAAACATTACTAATAATGCCTAAAATAATGCATCTTTGGGAGTTTTACTCGATACATATCCTTTTTTAAATATTGCAAATGCCAAAAGTACTTTTTTACTCATATTGACTACAAAGTCTTACAATCCTGACATCATGCGAAAAAAGTAATAAAAATGTATTCAAACATAACTTCTAAAAACCACATGCAAAATGGCTGATAATGCCTAGAGATGTGTATTTTTGGTAGTTCTGAAAAAGTAGAAATAAAACATGTCTAAAAATGCCTGAAGAAATGTATCTTTGAGAGTTTTTCTGGAAAAAAAAAAACATTTGGTAAGGTTGGCGAAAACAAAAAGTATTTTTCTACTAATTTGACAGTAATGTACTTGGAATCCTGAGATAATGCGAAAAAAGCAATACAAATGTATTCCAACATAATTCCTAATTCAAACGTTCAAAATGTCTAAAAATGCCTGTGATATAGAATGCATGTGAGTTTTACTAGATACCGTTTTTTTTGATGGTTTGCAAATACAAAAATGAGGTTTTACTCAATATGACCGTATAATTTAACACTCGATATGACAGTTATTTAAACATAACCCCTACACCACACATAAAAAAATGCTTATAATTTCTGAAATAATGCATCTTTGGGAGTTTTACTCGAAGCATAAGCTTTTTTAAATTTTGCAAATGCAAAAAGTTGTCTTTTACTCAACATGACTATAATGTTCTTAGATTCCTGAGATACTGCGAAAAAAGCAATAAAAACATAACTCCTAATCCAAACGTGCAAAATGTCTAAAAATACCTTTGATATTGAATACATGTGAGTTTTACTAGACACAGTTGTTTTTTTTATAGTTTGCAAAAACAAAAATGAGGTTTTACTCAATATAACTGTATACTGTAACACTCAATATGACAGTTATTTAAACATAACTCCAACACCACACATGAAAAACGGCTAATAATGCCTGAAATAATGCATCTTTGGGAGTTTTACTCGAAACATATGCTTTTTTAAATATTGCAAATGCAAAAAGTCGTTTTTTACTCAATATGACTACAAAGGCTTACAATCCTGACATAATGCAAAAAAAGTAAAAAAAAATGTATTCAAACATAACTTCTAAAAAACACATGCAAAATGGCTAATAATGCCTAGAGATATTTATTTTTGTTAGTTGTACTAGAAAAATGATTTTTTTGTAAGGTTTGCAAAGACACAAGTTAGTTTTTTTATTCAATATAACAGTGTAACAGTCATACTAAATATGAAAGGTTTATAATCATAACCCCAAAACCAAACTTGAAATTTGTCTAAAAAGGCTATAATATTGAATTTATGTGAGTTTTAACAGAATCAGGTATTTTGGAGAGGTTCACAAATACAAAAACCAGGTTTTCCTGGCCTCATATTGGTCACACTCAAAATGACAGTTTTTGAAACATAATTCCAAAAGTAGAAATGCAATGTATCTTTGAGAGTTTTTCTGGAAAAAAAAAAAACATTTGGTAAGGTTGGCGAAAACAAAAAGTATTTTTCTACTAATTTGACAGTAATGTACTTAGAATCCTGAGATAATGCAAAAAAAGCAATTAAAAGGTATTCCAACATAATTCCTAATTCAAACGTTCAAAATGTCTAAAAATGCCTGTGATATTGAATAAATGTGAGTTTTACTAGATATAGGTTTTTTTTATGGTTTGCAAATACAAAAATGAGGTTTTACTCAATATGACTGTATAATGTAATACTCAATATGACAGTTATTTAAACATAACTCCTACACCACACATGAAAAATGTCTAATAATGCCTGAAATAATGCATCTTTGGGAGTTTTACTCAAAGCATAAGCTTTTTTTAATTTTGCAAATGCAAAAAGTTGTTTTTTACTCAACATGACTATAATGCTCTTAGATTCCTGAGATAATGCAAAAAAAGCAATAAAAATGTATTCAACAAAACTCCTAATCCAAACGTGCAAAATGTCCTAAAATGCCTGTGATATTGAATTAATGTTAGTTTTACTAGATACAGTTGTTTTTCTATGGTTTGCAAATACAAAATTTAGGTTTTACTCAATGTGACTGTATACTGTAACACTCAATATGACAGTTATTTAAACATAACTCCTACACCAAACATGCAAAATGTCTAATAATGCCTGAAGAAATGCATCTTTGAGAGTTTTCCTGAAAAAAAAACATTTGGCAAGGTTTGCAAAAACCAAAAAATAATGTTTTACTCAATTTGACAGTAATGTACTCAGAATCCTGAGATAATGCGAAAAAAGCAATAAAATTGTATTCAAACATAACTTCCAAACAACGCATGAAAAATGGCTGATAATGCCTAGACATGTGTATTTTTGTTAGTTGTATTAGAAAATGTATCTTTTTTAAGGTTAGCAAAGACACAAGTTAGTTCTTTTATTCAATATAACAGTGTAACTATCATACTAAATATTAAAGTTTTATAATCATAACTCCAAAACCAAACTTGAAATTTGTCTTAAAAAGCCTGTAATATTGAGTTTATGTGAGTTTTAAAAGAATCAGGTATTTTGGAGAGGTTCACAAATACAACAATTATGTTTTCCTGGCCTCATATTGGTCACACTCAAAATGACAGTTTTTGAAACATAACTCCAAAAGTAGAAATGCAACATGTCTAAAAATGCCTGAAGAAATGTATCTTTGAGAGTTTTTCTAGAAAAAAAACTATTTGGTTAGGTTGGCGAAAACAAAAAGTATTTTTCTAGTAGTTACATTATACAATATGACTGTATAATGTAACACTCAATTTGACAGTTATTTAAACATAACTCCTACACCACACATGCAAAATGTCTAATAATGCCGGAAGAAATGCATCTTTGAGAGTTTTCCTGAAAAAAAAAAAAAACATTTGGGAAGGTTTGCAAAAACAAAATACTTTTTTTTTTCTCAATTTGACGGTAATGTACTTAGAATCCGGAGATAAAGCCAAAAAAATAATAAAAATGTATTCAAACATAATTCTTAATCCAAACGTGCAAAATGTCTAAAAATGCCTAATATATGGAATACGTGTGAGTTTTACTAGATGCAGTTGTTTTTCTATGGTTTGCAAATACAAAAAGGAGATTTTAGTCAATATGACTGTATACTGTAACACTCAATATGACAGTTTTTTAAACATAGTTCCTACACCACACATTAAAAATGGCTAATAATGCCTGAAATAATGCATCATTTGGAGTTTTACTCGAAGCAAAAGCTTTTTTAAATTTTGCAAATGCAAAAAGTATTTTTTTACTCAACATGACTATAAAGTTCTTAGATTCCTAAGATAATGCGAAAAAAGCAATAAAATCATAACTCCTAATCCAAACGTGCAAAATGTCTAAAAATACCTTTGATATTGAATACGTGTGAGTTTTACTAGATACAGTTGTTTTTCTATGGTTTGCAAATACACAATTTAGATTGTACTCAATGTGACTGTATACTGTAACACTCAATATGACAGTTATTTAAACATAACTCCTACAAACACACATGCAAAATGTCTAATACTGCCTGAAGAAATGCATCTTTGAGAGTTTTCCTGAAAAAAAACATTTGGCAAGGTTTGCAAAAACAAAATATAATTTTTTACTCAATTTGAAAGTAATGTACTTAGAATCCTGAGATAATGCAAAAAAAAGCAATAAAAATGTATTCAAACATAACTTCCAAACAACGCATGTAATATGGCTGATAATGCCTAGAGATGTGTATTTTTGTTAGTTGTACTAGAAAATTGATCTTTTGTAAGGTTAGCAAAGACACAAGTTAGTTTTTTTATTCCATATAACAGTGTAACTGTCATACTAAATATGAAAGGTTTATAATCACAACTCCAAAACCAAACTTGAAATTTGTCTAAAAAAGCCTGTAATATTGAATTTACGTGAGTTTTACCAGAATCGGGTATTTTGGAAAGAATCACAATGACAAACATTCGGTTTTACTGGCCTCATATTGGTCACACTCAAAATGACAGTTTTTGAAACAAAAATCCAAAAATATGCATGCAAAATGTCTAATAATGCCTGAAAAAAGGCATCTTTGAGAGTTTTCCTGAAAAAAAAAACATTTGACAAGGTCTGCAAAAACAAAATATATTTTTTTACTCAATTTGACAGTAATGTACTTAGAATCCTGAGATAAGGCAAAAAAAACAATAAAAATGTATTCCAACATAATTCCTAATCCAAACGTGCAAAATGTCTAAAAATGCCTGTGATATTGAATACATGTGAGTTTTACTAGATACAGTTGTTTTTCTATGGTTTGCAGATACAAAAATGAAGTTTTAGTCATTATGACTGTATACTGTAACACTCAATATAACAGTTATTTAAACATAAATCCTACACAAAACATAAAAAATGGCTAATAATGCCTGAAAAAATGCATCTTTGGGAGATTTACTGGAAGCATATGCTTTTTTAAATTTAGCAAATGCAAAAAGTTGTTTTTTAATCAATATGTCTATAATGTTCTTAGAATCCTGAGATAATGCGAAAAAAGCAATAAAAATGTATTCCAACCTAACTCCTAATCCAAACCTGCAAAATGTCTAGAAATGCCTGTGATATTGAATAAATGTTAGTTTTACCAGATGCAGTTGTTTTTCTATGGTTTGCAAATACAAAATTGAGGATTTACTCAATATGACTGTATACTGTAACACTCAATATGACAGTTATTTAAACATAACTCCTAAACCACACATGCAAAATGTCTAATAATGCCTGAAATAATGCATCTTTGGGATTTTTACTCGAAACATATGCTTTTTAAATCTTGCAAATGCAAAAAGTAGTTTTTTTCTCAATATGACTATAATGTTCTTAGAATCCTGAGATAATGCGAAAAAAGCAATAAAAATGTATTCCAACATAACTCCTAATCCAAACGTGCAAAATGTCTAAAAATGCCTGTGATAAGGAATACATGTTAGTTTTACTAGATACAGTTGTTTTTCTATGGTTTGCAAATACAAAATGTAGGTTTTACTCAATATGACTGTATACTGTAACACTCAATATGACAGTTATTTAAACATAACTCCTACACCACACATGAAAAATGGCTAATAATGCCTGAAATAATGCATCTTTGGGGGTTTCACTCGAAGCATATGCTTTTTTAAATCTTGCAAATGCAAAAAGTAGTTTTTTTCTCAATATGACTATAATGTTCTTAGAATCCTGAGATAATGCGAAAAAAGCAATAAAAATGTATTCCAACATAACTCCTAATCCAAACGTGCAAAATGTCTAAAAATGCCTGTGATAAGGAATACATGTTAGTTTTACTAGATACAGTTGTTTTCCTATGGTTTGCAAATACAAAATGTAGGTTTTACTCAATATGACTGTATACTGTAACACTCAATATGACAGTTATTTAAACATAACTCCTACACCACACATGAAAATTGGCTAATAATGCCTGAAATAATGCATCTTTGGGAGTTTTACTCGAAACATATGCTTTTTTAAATATTGCAAATGCAAAAAGTAGTTTTTATTCAATATGACTATAATAGTCTTAGAATCCTGAGATAATGCAAAAAAAGCAATAAAATGTATTCAAACATAACTTTTAAAGAACACATGCAAAATGGCTAATAATGCCTAGAGATATGTATTTTTGTTAGTTGTACTAGAAAAATGATCTTTTGTAAGGTTTGCAAAGACACAAGTTAGTTTTTTTATTCCATATAACAGTGTAACTGTCATACTAAATATGAAAGGTTTATAATCATAACTCCAAAACCAAACTTGAAATTTGTCTAAAAAAGCCTGTAATATATAATTTACGTGAGTTTTACCAGAATCGGGTATTTTGGAAAGAATCACAAATACAAACATTGGGTTTTACTGGCCTCATATTGGTCACACTCAAAATGACAGTTTTTGAAACAAAACTCCAAAAATATGCATGCAAAATGTCTAATAATGCCTGAAGAAATGGTTCTTTGAGAGTTTTCCTGAAAAAAAAACAAACATTTGGCAATATTTGCAAAAACAAAATATAATTTTTTACTCAATTTGACAGTAATGTACTTAGAATCCTGAGATAAAGCGAAAAAAACAATAAAAATGTATTCCAACATAATTCCTAATCCAAACGTGCAAAATGTCTAAAAAAGTCTCTGATATTGAATACGTGTGAGTTTTTCTAGATACAGTTGTTTTTCTATGGTTTGCAAATAGAAAAATGAGGGTTTAGTCAATATGACTGTATACTGTAACACTCAATATAACAGTTATTTAAACATAAATCCCACACAACACATGAAAAATGGCTAATAATGCCTGAAATAATGCATATTTTGGAGTTTTACTGGAAGCATATGCTTTTTTAAATTTTGCAAATGCAAAAAGTAGTTTTTTACTCAATATGACTATAATATTCTTAGAATCCTGAGATAATGCGAAAAAAGCAATAAAAATGTATTCCAACATAACTCCTAATCCAAACGTGCAAAATGTCTAAAAATGCCTGTGATATTGAATAATTGTTAGTTTTACTAAATACAGTTGTTTTTTTATGGTTTGCAAATACAAAATTTAGGTTTTACTCAATATGACTGTATACTGTAACACTCAATATGACAGTTATTTAAACATAAGTCCTACACCACACATGGAAAATGGCTAATAATGCCTGAAATAATGCATCTTTGGGGGTTTCACTCGAAGCATATGCTTTTTTAAATCTTGCAAATGCAAAAAGTAGTTTTTTTCTCAATATGACTATAATTTTCTTAGAATCCTGAGATAATGCGAAAAAAGCAATAAAAATGTATTCCAACATAACTCCTAATCCAAACGTGCAAAATGTCTAAAAATGCCTGTGATAAGGAATACATGTTTGTTTTTCTAGATACAGTTGTTTTCCTATGGTTTGCAAATACAAAATGTAGGTTTTACTCAATATGACTGTATACTGTAACACTCAATATGACAGTTATTTAAACATAACTCCTACACCACACATGAAAATTGGCTAATAATGCCTGAAATAATGCATCTTTGGGATTTTTACTCGAAACATATGCTTTTTTAAATATTGCAAATGCAAAAAGTAGTTTTTATTCAATATGACTATAATAGTCTTAGAATCCTGAGATAGTGCGAAAAAAGCAATAAAATGTATTCAAACATAACTTTTAAAGAACACATGCAAAATGGCTAATAATGCCTAGAGATATGTATTTTTGTTAGTTGTACTAGAAAAATGATCTTTTGTAAGGTTTGCAAAGACACAAGTTAGTTTTTTTATTCCATATAACAGTGTAACTGTCATACTAAATATGAAAGGTTTATAATCATAACTCCAAAACCAAACTTGAAATTTGTCTAAAAAAGCCTGTAATATATAATTTACGTGAGTTTTACCAGAATCGGGTATTTTGGAAAGAATCACAAATTCAAACATTGGGTTTTACTGGCCTCATATTGGTCACACTCAAAATGACAGTTTTTGAAACAAAACTCCAAAAATATGCATGCAAAATGTCTAATAATGCCTGAAGAAATGCATCTTTGAGAGTTTTCCTGAAAAAAAAGAAACATTTGGCAATATTTGCAAAAACAAAATATAATTTTTTACTCAATTTGACAGTAATGTACTTAGAATCCTGAGATAAAGCGAAAAAAACAATAAAAATGTATTCCAACATAATTCCTAATCCAAACGTGCAAAATGTCTAAAAAAGTCTCTGATATTGAATACATGTGAGTTTTTCTTGATACAGTTGTTTTTCTATGGTTTGCAAATAGAAAAATTAGGGTTTAGTCAATATGACTGTATACGTTAACACTCAATATAACAGTTATTTAAACATAAATCCCACACAACACATGAAAAATGGCTAATAATGCCTGAAATAATGCATATTTTGGAGTTTTACTGGAAGCATATGCTTTTTTAAATTTTGCAAATGCAAAAAGTAGTTTTTTACTCAATATGACTATAATATTCTTTGAATCCTGAGATAATGCGAAAAAAGCAATGAAAATGTATTCCAACATAACTCCTAATCCAAACGTGCAAAATGTCTAAAAATGCCTGTGATATTGAATAATTGTTAGTTTTACTAAATACAGTTGTTTTTTATGGTTTGCAAATACAAAATTTAGGTTTTACTCAATATGACTGTATACTGTAACACTCAATATGACAGTTATTTAAACATAAGTCCTACACCACACATGGAAAATGGCTAATAATGGCTGAAATAATGCATCTTTGGGGGTTTCACTCGAAGCATGTGCTTTTTTAAATCTTGCTAATGCAAAAAGTAGTTTTTTTTCGCAATATGACTATAATGTTCTTAAAATCCTGAGATAATGCGAAAAAAGCAATAAAAATGTATTCCAACATAACTCCTAATCCAAACGTGCAAAATGTCTAACAATGTCTGTGATAAGTAATACATGTTAGTTTTACTAGATACAGTTGTTTTACTATAGTTTGCAAATACAAAATGTATGTTTTACTCAATATGACTGTATACTGTAACACTCAATATGACAGTTATTTAAACATAACTCCTACACCACACATGAAAAATGGCTAATAATGCCTGAAATAATGCATCTTTGGGAGTTTTATTCGAAACATATGCTTTTTTAAATCTTGCAAATGCAAAAAGTAGTTTTTTATTCAATATTACTATAATAGTCTTAGAATCCTGAGATAATGAGAAAAAAAGCAATAAAAATGTATTCCAACATAACTTTTAAACAACACATGCAAAATGGCTAATAATGCCTAGAGATATGTATTTTTGTTAGTTGTACTAGAAAAATGATCTTTTGTGAGGTTTGCAAAGACACAAGTTAGTTTTTTTATTCAATATAACAGTGTAACTGTCATATTAAATATGAAAGGTTTATAATCATAACTCCAAAACTAAACGTGAAATTTGTCTAAAAAAGCATGTAATATTGAATTTATGTGACTTTTACCAGAATCGGGTATTTTGGAAAGAATCACAAATACAAAAACCAGGTTTTACTCA
Source organism: Nerophis ophidion (assembly GCF_033978795.1). NCBI lineage: Eukaryota > Metazoa > Chordata > Actinopteri > Syngnathiformes > Syngnathidae > Nerophis > Nerophis ophidion. The sequence continues at coordinate 337,230 of NW_026906991.1, read as the reverse complement.
ATATGACTGTATACTGTAACGCCCAATATGACAGTTATTTAAACATAACTCCTACACCACACATGAAAAATGGCTAATAATGCCTGAAATAATGCATCTTTGGGAGTTTTACTCGAAACATATGCTTTTTTAAATCTTGCAAATGCAAAAAGTACTTTTTTATTCAATATTACTATAATAGTCTTAGAATCCTGAGATAATGAGAAAAAAGCAATAAAAATGTATTCAAACAAAACTTTTAAACAACACATGCAAAATGGCTAATAATGCCTAGAGATATGTATTTTTGTTAGTTGTACTAGAAAAATGATCTTTTGTAAGGTTTGCAAAGACACAAGTTAGTTTTTTTATTCAATATAACAGTGTAACTGTCATACTAAATATGAAAGGTTTATAATCATAACCCCAAAACCAAACTTGAAATTTGTCTAAAAAAGCCTGTAGTATATAATATACGTGAGTTTTACCAGAATCGGGTATTTTGGAAAGAATCACAAATACAAACATTGGGTTTTACTGGCCTCATATTGGTCACACTCAAAATGACAGTTTTTGAAACAAAACTCCAAAAATATGCATGCAAAATGTCTAATAATGCCTGAAGAAATGCATCTTTGAGAGTTTTCCTGAAAAAAAAAAAATATTTGGCAATATTTGCAAAAACAAAATATGATTTTTTACTCAATTTGACAGTAATGTACTTAGAATCCTGAGATAAAGCGAAAAAAACAATAAAAATTTATTCCAACATAATTCCTAATCCAAACGTGCAAAATGTCTAAAAAAGTCTCTGATATTGAATACATGTGAGTTTTACTAGATACAGTTGTTTTTCTATGGTTTGCAAATAGAAAAATTAGGGTTTAGTCAATATGACTGTATACGTTAACACTCAATATAACAGTTATTTAAACATAAATCCCACACAACACATGAAAAATGGCTAATAATGCCTGAAATAATGCATATTTTGGAGTTTTACTGGAAGCATATGCTTTTTTAAATTTTGCAAATGCAAAAAGTAGTTTTTTACTCAATATGACTATAATATTCTTTGAATCCTGAGATAATGCGAAAAAAGCAATGAAAATGTATTCCAACATAACTCCTAATCCAAACGTGCAAAATGTCTAAAAATGCCTGTGATATTGAATAATTGTTAGATTTACTAAATACAGTTGTTTTTTTATGGTTTGCAAATACAAAATTTAGGTTTTACTCAATATGACTGTATACTGTAACACTCAATATGACAGTTATTTAAACATAACTCCTACACCACACATGAAAAATGGCTAATAATGCCTGAAATAATGCATCTTTGGGAGTTTTACTCGAAACATATGGTTTTTTAAATCTTGCAAATGCAAAAAGTAGTTTTTATTCAATATGACTATAATAGTCTTAGAATCCTGAGATAATGCGAAAAAAGCAATAAAATGTATTCAAACATAACTTTTAAACAACGCATGCAAAATGGCTAATAATGCCTAGAGATATGTATTTTTGTTAGTTGTACTAGAAAAATTATCTTTTGTAAGGTTTGCAAAGACACAAGTTAGTTTTTTTATTCCATAAAACAGTGTAACTGTCATACTAAATATGAAAGGTTTATAATCATAACTCCAAAACCAAACTTGAAATTTGTCTAAAAAAGCCTGTAATATATAATTTATGTGAGTTTTACCAGAATCGGGTATTTTGGAAAGAATCACAAATACAAACATTGAGACATATTGACTAAACCCTCATTTTTCTATTTGCAAACCATAGAAAAACAACTGTATCTAGTAAAACTCACATGTATTCAATATCAGAGACTTTTTTAGACATTTTGCACGTTTGGATTAGGAATTATGTTGGAATACATTTTTATTGTTTTTTTCGCTTTATCTCAGGATTCTAAGTACATTACTGTCAAATTGAGTAAAAAATTATATTTTGTTTTTGCAAATATTGCCAAATGTTTTTTTTTTTTCAGGAAAACTCTCAAAGATGCATTTCTTCAGCCATTATTAGACATTTTGCATGCATATTTTTGGAGTTTTGTTTCAAAAACTGTCATTTTGAGTGTGACCAATATGAGGCCAGTATGTGGTTATGTTTAAATAACTGTCATATTGAGTGTTACAGTATACAGTCATATTGAGTAAAACCTCATTTTTGTATTTGCAAACAATAGAAAAACAACTGTATCTAGTAAAACTCATATGTATTTAATATCACAGGCATTTTTAGACATTTTGCACGTTTGGATTAGGAATTATGTTGGAATATATTTTTATTGCTTTTTTCGCATTATCTCAGGATTATAAATACATTACAGTCAAATTTAGTAAAAAAAATACTTTCTGTTTTTGCAAACATTACCAAATGGGTTTTTTTCCATTAAAACTCTCAAAGATACATATCTTCAGGCATTATTAGACATTTAGCATTTCTACTTTTGGAGTTATGTTTCAAAAACGGTCATTTTGAGTGTGACCAATATGAGGCCAGTAAAACCTAATTGTTGTATTTGTGAACCTTTCCAAAATACCTGATTCTGTTAAAACTCACATGAATTCAATATTACAGGATTTTTTAGACAAATTTCAAGTTTGGTTTTGGAGTTATGATTATAAACCTTTCATAATTAATATGACAGTTACACTGTTATATTGAATAAAAAAAACTAACTTGTGTCTTTGCAAACCTTACAAAAGATTATTTTTCTAGTTCAACTAACAAAAATACACATCTCTAGGCATTATCAGCAATTTTTCATGTGCTGTTTAGAAGTTATGTTTGAATACAACTTTATTACTTTTTTCGCATTATGTCAGGATTGTAAGAACATTATTGTCATATTAAGTAAAAAACGCCTTTACTCATTTGAAAGATTTAAAAAAGCATATGTTTCGAGTAAAACTCCCAAAGATGCATTATTTCAGGCATTATTAGCTATTTTTCATGTGTGGTGTAGGAGTTATGTTTAAATAACTGGCATATTAAGTGTTACAGTGTTACATATTGAGTAGAACCTAAATTTTGTATTTGCAAACCATAGAAAAACAACTGTATCTAGTAAAACTAACATTATTTCAATATCACAGGCATTTTTAGACATTTTGCACGTTTGGATTAGGAATCATATTGGAATACATTTTCATTGCTTTTTTCTTATTATCTCAGGATTCTAAGAACATTATATTCATATTGAGTAAAAAACTACTTTTTGCATTTGCAAGATTTAAAAAAGCATATATTTCGAGTAAAAATCCAAAAGATGCATTATTTCAGGCATTATTAGCCATTTTTCATGCGTGGTGTAGGAGTTATGTTTAAATAACTGTCATATTGAGTGTTACAGTATACAGTTATATTGAGTAAAACCTCATTTTTGTATTTGCAAACAATAGAAAAACAACTGTATCTAGTAAAACTCATATGTATTTAATATCACAGGCATTTTTAGACATTTTGCACGTTTGGATTAGGAGTTATGTTGGAATACATTTTTATTGCTTTTTTCGCATTATCTCAGGATTATAAGTACATTACTGTCAAATTTTCGCAAATCTTACCAAATGTTTTTTTTCCAGTAAAACTGTCTAAGATACATTTCTTCAAGCATTATTAGACATTTTGCATTTCTACTTTTTGAGTTATGTTTCAAAAACTGTCATTTTGCGTGTGACCAATATGAGGCCAGCAAAACCTAATTGTTGTATTTGTGAACATTTCCAAAATACCTGAGTCTGCTAAAACCCACATAAATTCAACATTACAGGCTTTTTTAGACAAATTTCAAGTTTGTTTTTGGAGTTATGATTATAAACCTTTCATATTTAATATGACAGTTACACTGTTATATTGAATAAAAAAAACTAACTTGTGTCTTTGCAAACCCTACAAAAGATTATTTTTCTAGTACAACTAACAAAAATACACATCCCTAGGCATTATTAGCCATTTTGCATGTGTTTTTTAGAAGTTATGTTTGAATACATTTTTTTGCTTTTTTTGCATTATCTCAGGATTCTAAGACTATTATAGTCATATTGAATAAAAAACTACTTTTTGCATCTGCAAGATTTAAAAAAGCATATGTTTCGAGTAAAACTCCCAAAGATGCATTATTTCAGGCATTATAAGCCATTTTTCATGTGTGGTGTAGGAGTTATGTTTAAATAACTGTCATATTGAGTGTTACAGTATACAGTCATATTGAGTAAAACCTCATTTTTGTATTTACAAACCATAGAAAAACAACTGTATCTAGTAAAACTCACATGTATTCAATATCACGAGCATTTTTAGACATTTTGCACGTTTGGATTAGGAATTATGTTGGAATACATTTGTATTGCTTTTTTCGCAATACAAATGTCAAATTGAGTAAAAAATTAAATTTTGTTTTTGCAAACCTTACCAAATTATTTTTTTTCAGGAAAACTCTCAAAGATGCATTTCTACAGTTATTATTAGACATTATACATGTGTATTTTTGGAGTTATGTTTTAAAAACTGTAATTTTGAGTGTGACCAATATGAGGCCAGTAAAACCTAAGCTTTGTATTTGTGATTCTTTCCAAAATACCTGATTCAGGTAAAACTCACATACATTCAACATTAAGGCTTTTTAAGACAAATTTCATGTTTGGTTTTGGAGTTATTATTATAAACCTTTCACATTTAGTATGACAATCCTCCGGAGGCAGCAGACAGGTACCGTCAGGCTAGACATATTTGAAGCCTGGTATATAAAGGTTTATGCTTTTACTAACAATTTAACATTTTTCTCTGTAATATGGCACACGCTGGTGAGTGCAAGACATACTTGATCAACAGCCAACAGCCACACAGGTCACACTGACGGTGGCCGTACAAACAAATTTCACACTGTTACAAATATGCGCCACACTGTGAACCCTCATCAAACAAGAATGACAAACACATTTCGGGAGAACATCTTCACCGTAACACAAAATAAACACAAAAGAACAAATACCCAGAATGCCATGCAGCGCTACTCTTCCGGGCTACACCCCCGCAACCACCAAACCCCGCCCGCCTCAACTGACGCAAGGAGGGGGGCGGTGATGTGGGGTGGTGGCAGGGGTGTAGCCCGGAAGAGTAGCGCTGCATGGAATTCTGGGTATTTGTTCTTTTGTGTTTATTTTGTGTTACGGTAAAGATGTTCTCCCGAAATGTGTTCGTCATTCTTGTTTGATGTGGTTTCACAATATTGGCGCATATTTGTAACAGTGTTAATTTTTTTTGTACAGCTCCCGTCAGTGTGATTTGTAATGCTGTTAATCAAGTACGTCTTGTAGTCAACATTGTACAACCAACAAATCCTCGCATAACATGCGTGCGGCCCCCTCGCCATGCTGTTGGTTTGCTGAATGAGCGAACACGACAAAAGGTTGTCAAGGAAGTTGAAGGCAGTGCTGTCACAGAACCACATTAAAATGTTTGTCCGGTCGATATAGGGACAATCCATTGCGAGGGTCACAGGAAGCCTCTCGTTAAAATTGGGAGGATTCGCAAGTATGTTGCTAGGTCTGGATGGTCATTCAAAGAAGCTGAATCCACTTTTCATGTAGTTTCAGCATCCAGTGGCCCCCTATTTTAACAATTCAGAAAGAGTGTAAAATAATGGTATTTTTCTGTGGAAATACCAGCATTGTCACTTTATTAAAGTTGGTTGATCATATTAATTTGGAAAAACTCTGTAGAATAAAAGTATTTTTCTGCAAAACTGTTTGCATCAATACTTTATTAAAGGTTGTTGACCTTAATAATATTGTAAAAATCCGTAAAATTACGATATTTTTCCGCAAAACGTTTCATGAAAATTTCTGTAAATATAATGTTTTTGATTATTATTTGGTTTGCAATGTTTTACTTAAATGTTATAGTTTTCGTTTGGCAGCCGTATCTGCCAGTAGATGACAGTTTGTTTTACAGAATTTTTTTTTTTGTGTGTATAGACATTTATCTTTGTCAGTTTTACTAGAAAAAATATATTTTTTAAGGTTCTCAAACACACAAGGTACACTGTAAAAAAAAAAATCTGTAAAAAAACTAATCTACTGGTAGCTACGGCTGCCAAATGAAAACCATAAAATTAAAGTAAAACACTGTAGACCAAATAATGATCTAAAACATTATATTTACAGAAATTTTCATTAAACGTTTTGTGGAAAAATATCAACATTTTTCAGATTTTTACTAAATTGTTAAGATCAACCACCTTTAATAAAGTGACAATGCAAACAGTTCTGCAGAAAAATACCTTTTTTCTACAGAGTTTTTCCAATTAATTACGATCAACCAACTTTAATGGAGTGACAATGCTGGCGGTTCCACAGAAAAACATGATTATTTTACAGATTTTTTCTGAATTATTAAGATCAAGAGTCTCAAACTCAGTTTACCGGGGGGCTATAGTGTGTAGAAACTACGTGAAAAGTGAATTCACCTTCCTTTAATGGCAATACTTACATGGCAACATACTTGCCAATCTTTACAGGAGACTCCCTGTGACCGTAGTGAAGGGCTATCCGATATCGACTGGACAAGCATCTTTAAGGCCTGCTGTGACAGTACTGCAATTGGTGTTTTGTTATTAGACTTTTGTGCTCGTCATAGGTTGTCCATAACATACTTGATCAACAGCTATATAGCTCACACTGACGGTGGCTGTCCAAAAAATGTTAACATTGTTACAAATATGCACCACATATTGTGAACCCACATCAAACAAGAATGACAAACACATTTTGGGAGAACATCTTCACCGTAACACAAAATAAACACAAAAGAACAAATACCCAGAATTCCATGCAGTGCTACTCTTCCGGGCTACACCCCCGCCACCACCCCACATCACCGCCCCCCTCCATGTGTCGGTTGAGGTGGGCGGGGTTTGGTGGTTGCGGGGGTGTAGCCCGGGCGAGTAGCGCTGCATGGCATTCTGGGTATTTGTTATTTTGTGTTTATTTTGTGTTACGGTGAAGATGTTCTCGCGAAATGTGTTTGTCATTCTTGTTTGATGTGGGTTCACAGTGTGGCGCATATTTGTAACAGTGTAAAATTTGTTTGTATGGCCACCGTCAGTGTGACTTGTATGGCTGTTGGAGCCAGATGAGGTGGTTCGGGCATCTGGTCAGGATGCCACCCACACCCCTCCCTAGGGAGGCGATTAGGGCATGTCCAACCGGTAGGAGGCCACGGGGAAGATCCAGGACACGCTGGGAAGACTTTGTCTCCCGGCTGGCCTGGCAACGCTTCGGGATTCCCTGGGTAGGAGCTAGACGAAGTGGCTTGGGAGTGGGAAGGCTGGGCTTTCCTGCTTAGGCTGCTGCCCCCGCGACCCGACTTCTGATAAGCGGAAGAAGATGGAGGCAATTGTGATCTTCTGGCTCTTAGATCCCAAACGCTTAAAGTCCCTGTGACACTTTTTAGTCTTTGTTACAATCAGCCGCTCTCTTTCTTCTTTCTAATGCATCAAAAAAATGTGTACTCATACCCGGAAGTAGCTTCCTTATATCCGTCCACAGACCAAACGAGACACTTCAAAATAAAAGTATGCCCACATACTGTTTAAAAGGGTGCTGCTCGTTTTTCGTATGTGGGTAACAACATTGAACTATCTATAAATGGTTGATTTTTAGAGGCTAGTAAGATAAAGTGTTGTACCTGACAAGTTTGGGCTACCTTGCTTCTGCAGCCTTCATAGGAAGTGTCACATGATGTTAGCGTGACGTTGTCTGTGACGTGTTGTATGGATTGTTTTGATTGATACTTTTATTAATAGATTGCCAAGTACAGTACATATTCCGTACAATTGACCACTAAATGGTAACACCCCAATAAGTTTTTCAACTTGTTTAAGTCGGGGTCCACGCTAATCAATTCATGGTAAAAAAAAGTGATTCCCTTGACCGAGCATCAAACCCGGATCGCGACGGTGAGCGCATTGAATCCTAACCACTAGACTGTACCATCAAGTACAGCCAGGAACAACACTTTACGTTACTAACCAATATAAATAAACCATTTATATATACACGTCAGTAGGCTAAATGAACCTCTTCAACATAACATTTAACTATGTATATATATTTCCCAATGGTTCAACCGCCACCTGCCCGAATCTATTTAAAATATATTTTTTCGTCAAGTCACCCGCCCAACCTGCTGTTTATCCGCGGACTCCACGGTTGTGACCGTAAACCGCGCATCTCTACTAGATACAGTTGTTTTTTTATTGTTTGCAAAGACAAAAATTTGGTTTTACTCAATATGACTGTATACAATATGACAGTTATTTTTACATAACTCCTACACCACACATGAAAAATGGCTAATAATGCCTGAAAAAATGCATCTTTGGGAGTTTTACTTGAAACATATGCTTTTTTAAATCTTGCAAATGCAAAAAGTAGTTTTTTTACTTAATATGACAATAATGTTCTTAGAATCTTGAGATAATGTGACAAAAGCAATAAAAATGTTTTCAAACATCCCTTCTAAAGAACAAATGCAAAATGACTAATAATGCCTAGAGATATGTATCTTTGTTCGCGGTACTAGAAAAATTATATTTTGTAAAAAGTATGTTTTTACTCAATTTGACAAGAATGTACATACAAGTCTGAGATATTGCAAGAAAAAAGCAATACAAATGTATTCCAGCATAATTCCTAATCCAAACGTGCAAAATGTGTAAAAATGCCTGTGATATTGAATCCATTTGAGTTTTACTAGACATAGTTGTTTTTTTTATGGTTCGCAAATACAAACATTTGGTTTTACTCAATACACGGGCAAAATGTCTAATAATGCCTGAAGAAATGTATCATTTTGAGTTTTACTGGAAAAAAAAACATATAGTAAGATGTGCAAAAACAAAAAGTAATTTTTTACCCAATTTCACAGTAATGTACTGAGAATCCTGAGCTAATGCGAAAAAAGCAATGAAATGTCCTCCAACATAATTCCTAATCCAAACGTGCAAAATTTCTAAAAATGCCTGCGATATTGAATCCATGTGAGTTTTACTAGATGCAGTTGTTTTTTTATGGTTTGCAAATACAAAAATTTGGTTTTACTCAATATGACTGTATACTGTAACACTCAATATGACAGTTATTTAAACATAATTCCTACACCACACATGAACAATGGTTAATAATGCCTGAAAGAATGCATCTTTGGGAGTTTTGCTGGAAACATATGCTTTTGTAAATCTTGCAAATGCAAAAACTAGTTTTTTACTCAATATGACAATCTATTTTTTTGGATTCCTGAGATAATGCTAAAAAAGCAATACAAATGTATTCAAACATAACTTCTAAACAACACATGCAAATTGGATAATAATGCCTACACTGTAAAAAAAAATCATATTTTTATGGTTAATTTACTCTAAATTTCTACTGTAATTTTTCTTTTTTTTTCAAATAGGTTATAAAACTGAAGAATTGAAGACATTATCTGTAAATAAACAAACTGTCTGTTATTTTAAGTAATATGCCAGTATTGACAAACTATGTATATTACTATTTTTTATTACAGAAAAATACCAAATCAATAATACATATCATTTTCTGTTTTCTCAAATTACTTTCAAATTCATGTAAAATTACAGTAATTAACTTCCATTTAACATGTACTTGTTATATAAAAGTCCATGTCCATATTAACAATCTACCAGTTTTATATGTAATTTAAAGGAATATCTTTTTTTTTTTTAATATGTACGTGTGTTTTTGTATTTACGTTGAAAAATATTTGTAGCCTGTCATATAAAGGTTTATGCTTGTACAAACAATTCAAGATTTTTCTCTGTAATATGACACACGTTGGTGAGTGCAAGACATACTTGATCTACAGCCAACAGCCACACAGGTCACACTGACGGTGGCCATACAAATATATTTAACACTGTTACAAATATGCGCCACACTGTGAACCCACATCAAACAAGAATGACAAACACATTTCACGAGAACATCTTCACCGTAACACAAAATAAACACAAAAGAACAAATACCCAGAATGCCAAGCAGCGCTACTCTTCCGGGCTACACCCCCGCAGCCACCAAACCCCGCCCACCTCAACCAACACATGGAGGGGGGCGGTGATGTGGGGTGGTGGCGGGGGTGTAGCCCGGAAGAGTAGCGCTGCATGGAATTCTGGGTATTTGTTCTTTTGTGTTTATTTTGTGTTACGGTGAAGATGTTCTCCCAAAATGTGTTTGTCATTCTTGTTTGATGTGGGTTAGCATTGTGTCGCATATTTGTAACAATGTTAAAAATTGTTGTACAGCCACTGTCAGTGTGATCTATATTGCTGTTGATCAAGTACGTCTTGTGGTCAACATTGTATGCCCTATGAACCTTTGTACAATTTGAGTGCATCTACTTTAGGCAAGCTGTTAGTTTGCTGAATTAGTGAGCACAAAGCAAGATTGTCAAGGAAGTTGAAGGCAATGTTGTCACAGGCATCACCTTAAAATGATTGTCACACTGATAAATAAACAATACTCTACGAGATACACAAGAGGTCTCTTTATATTTCGGGAGGATTGGCAAACATGTTGCTAAGTCTAGATTGCCATTCAAAGAAGGTGAATCCACTTTTCATGTAGTTTCAGCATCCGGTGGACCCTAGTTAAATTGAATTAGAAACCCCTGATCTTAACAACTCAAAAAGTCTGTAAAATAATAGCATTTTTCTGTGGTACTGCCAGCATTGTCACATCATTAAAGTTGGTTGATCTTATTAATTTGGAAAAACCCTGTGGAATAAAAGTATTTTTCTGCAAAACTATTTGCATCGTTATTTTATTAAAGGTGGTTGAATTTAATAATTTGGTAAAAGTCTGTAAAATTACGATATTTTTCCGCAAAACGTTTCATGAACATTTCTGTAAGTATGTTTTTGATTATTATTTGGTTTACAATGTTTTACTTAAATTTTATAGTTTTCGTTTGGCAGTCGTATCTGCCAGTAGATGACAGTTTTTTTTACAGAATTTTTTTTACAGTGTAGAGACATTGATCTTTTTCAGTTTTACTAGAAAAAATATATTTTTTAAGGTTCTCAAACACACAAGGTACACTGTAAAAAAAATTCTGTAAAAAAAACTGTAATCTACTGGCAGCTACGTCTACCAAATGAAAACCATAAAATTAAAGTAAAACACTGTATACCAAATAATGAACTAAAACATATTTACAGAAATTTTCATTAAACGTTTTGCGGAAAAGTATAAACAAATTTCAGATTTTTACTAAATTGTTAAGATCAAAAACCTTTAATAAAGTGACGATGCAAACAGCTCTGCTGGAAAATACCTTCATTCTACAGAGTTTTTCCAATTAGTTACGATCAACCAACTTTAATGGAGTGACAATGCTGGCAGTTCCACAGAAAAATACCATTATTTTACAGATTTTTTCTGAATTATTAAGTTCAGGGGTCTCAAACTCAGTGTACAGGGGGGCTACAGTGTGTAGAAACTACGTGAAGAGTGGATTCACCTTCTTTGAATGGCTATACCGACCTGGCAACATACTTGCCAATTTTTACAGGAGACTCCCTGTGTTTTTCTATGGTTTGCAAACAAAAAATTTAGGTTTTACTCAATATGACTGTATACGGTAACACTCAATATGACGATTATTTAAACATAACTCTTACACCACAATGCAAAATGTCTAATAATGCCTAAAGAAATGCATCTTTGAGAGTTTTCCTGAAAAAAAAAAACATTTGGCAAGGTTTGCAAAAACAAAATATAATTTTTTACTCAATTTGACAGTAATGTACTTAGATTCCTGAGATAAAGCGAAAAAAACAATAAAAATGTATTCCAACATAATTCCTAATCAAAACTTGCAAAATGTCTAAAAATGCCTATGATATTGAATACATGTGAGTTTTACTAGATACAGTTGTTTTTCTATGGTTTGCAAATACAAAATTTAGGTTTTACTCAAAATGACTGTATACTGTAACACTCAATATGACAGTTATTTAAACATAACTCCTACACCACACATGAAAAATGGCTAATAATGCCTGAAATAATGGGAGTGTTACTCGAAACATATGGTTTTTTATATCTTGCAAATGCAAAAAGTAGTTTTTTACTCAATATGACTATAATGTTCTTAGAATCCTGAGATAATGCGAAGAAAAAAAAAAGGTATTCAAACATAACTTTTAATCCAAACGTGTAAAATGTCTAAAAATGCCTGTAATTTTGAATAAATGTTAGTTTTACTAGATACAGTTGTTTTTTTTATAGTTTGCAAAAACAAAAATGAGGTTTTACTCAATATGACTGTATACTGTCATATTGGGCGTTACAGTATACAGTCATATTGAGTAAAACCTAGTTTTTGTATTTGTGATTCTTTCCAAAATACCCGATTCTGGTAAAACTCACATAAATTCAATATTACATGCTTTTTTAGACAAATTTCACGTTTAGTTTTGGAGTTATGATTATAAACCTTTCATATTAGTATGACGGTTACACTGTTATATTGAATAAAAAAACTAACTTGTGTCTTTGCAAACCTTACACAAGATAATGTTTCTAGTACAACTAACAAAAATACATATCTCTAGGCAACACATGCCATTTTGCATGTGTTGTTTAGAAGTTATGTTGGAATACATTTGTATTGCTTTTTTCGCATTATCTCAGGATTCTAAGACTATTATAGTTATATTGAATAAAAAACTACTTTTTGCATTTTTAAGATTTAAAAAAGCATATGTTTCGAGTAAAACTCCCATTATTTCAGGCATTATTAGCCATTTTTCATGTGTGGTGTAGGAGTTATCTTTAAATAACTGTCATATTGAGTGTTACAGTATTCAGTCATATTGAGTAAAACCTCAATTTTGTATTTGCAAACCATAGAAAAACAACTGTATCTAGTAAAACTCACAATGTTCAATATCATAGGCATTTTTAGAACTTTTGCAAGTTTTGATTAGGAATTATGTTGGAATACATTTTTATTGTTTTTTTCCTTTTATCTCAAGTATGTTGCCAGGTCGGTATAGCCATTCAAAGAAGGCTAATCCACTCTTCGCATAGTTTCTACACACTGTAGCCCCCCTGTACACTGAGTTTGAGACCCCTGAACTTAATAATTCAGAAAACATCTGTAAAATAATGGTATTTTTCTGTGGAACTGCCATCATTGTCACTTCATTAAAGTTGGTTGATCGTAACTAATTGGAAAAACTCTGTAGAAAAAAGGTATTTTCCAGCAGAGCTGTTTGCATCGTCACTTTATTAAAGGTGGTTGATCTTAACAATTTAGTAAAAATCTGAAATTTGTTTATACTTTTCCGCAAAACGTTTAATGAAAATTTCTGTAAATATGTTTTAGTTCATTATTTGGTATACAGTGTTTTACTTTAATTTTATGGTTTTCATCTGGTAGACATAGCTGCCAGTAGATTACAGTTTTTTTTACAGAATTTTTTTTACAGTGTACCTTGTGTGTTTGAGAACCTTAAAAAATATATTTTTTCTAGTAAAACTGAAAAAGATCAATGTCTCTACACTGTAAAAAAAATTCTGTAAAAAAAAAACTGTCATCTACTGGCAGATACGACTGCCAAACGAAAACTATAAAATTTAAGTAAAACATTGTAAACCAAATAATAATCAAAAACATACTTACAGAAATTTTCATGAAACGTTTTGCGGAAAAATATCGCAATTTTACAGACTTTTACCAAATTATTAAATTCAACCACCTTTAATAAAGTAACGATGCAAATAGTTTTGCAGAAAAATACTTTTATTCCACAGGGTTTTTACAGGCTTTTTTAGACAAATTTCACGTTTAGTTTTGGAGTTATGATTATAAACCTTTCATATTTAGTATGACAGTTACACTGTTATATGGAATAAAAAAACTAACTTGTGTCTTTGCAAACCTTACAAAAGATAATTTTTCTAGTACAACTAACAAAAATACATATCTCTAGGCATTATTAGCCTATTTGCATAAGTTGTTTAGAAGTTATGTTGGAATACATTTTTATTGCTTTTTTCGCATTATCTCAGGATTCTAAGACTATTATAGTCATATTGAATAAAACACAACTTTTTGCATTTGCAAGATTTTAAAAAGCATATGCTTCGAGTAAAACTCCAAAAGATGCATTATTTCAGGCATTATTAGCCATTTTTCATGTGTGGTGTAGGAGTTATGTTTAAATAACTGTCATATTGAGTGTTACAGTATACAGTCATATTGACTAAAACCTCATTTTTGTATTTGCAAACCATATAAAAACAACTGTATCTAGTAAAACTCACATGTATTCAATATCACAGGCCTTTTTAGACATTTTGCACGTTTGGATTAGGAATTATGTTGGAATACATTTTTATTGTTTTTTTCGCTTTATCTGAGGATTCTAAGAACATTGTCAAATTGAGTAAAAAATTATATTTTGTTTTTTCAGGAAAACTCTCAAAGATGCATTTCTTCAGGCATTATTAGACATTTTGCATGCATATTTTTGGAGTTTTGTTTCAAAAACCGTCATTTTGAGTGTGACCAATATGAGGCCCGTACAATTGACCACTAAATGGTAACACCCCAATAAGTTTTTCAACTTGTTTAAGTCGGGGTCCACGCTAATCAATTCATGATTAAAAAAAAGTGATTTCCTTCACCGAGCATCAAACCCGGATCGCGACGGTGAGCGCATTGAATCCTAACCACTAGACTGTAGCATCAAGTACAGCCAGGAGCAACACTTTACGTTACTAACCAATATAAATAAACCATTTATGTATACACGTCAGTAGGTTAAATGAAACTCTTCAACATAACATTTCACTATGTATATATATTTCCCAATGGTTCAACCGCCACCTGCCCGAATCTATTTAAAATCTATTTTTTCGTCAATTCACCCGCCCGACCTGCTGTTTATCCGCGGACTCCACGGTTGTGACCGTAAACCGCGCATCTCTACTGGATACAGTTGTTTTTTTATTGTTTGCTAATACAAAAATTTGGTTTTACTCAATATGACTGTATACAATATGACAGTTATTTTTACATAACTCCTACACCACACATGAAAAATGGCTAATAATGCCTGAAAAAATGCGCCTTTGGGAGTTTTACTCGAAACATATGCTTTTTTAAATCTTGCAAATGCAAAAAGTAGTTTTTTACTCAATATGACAATAATGTTCTTAGAATCTTTAGATAATGTGACAAAAGCAATAAAAATGTTTTCAAACATCCCTTCTAAACAACAAATGCAAAATGACTAATAATGCCTAGGGATATGTATCTTTGTTAGCGGTACTAGAAAAATTATATTTTGTAAAAAGTATGTTTTTACTCAATTTGACAAGAATGTACATACAATTCTGAGATATTGTAAAAAAAAAAAAGCAATACAAATGTATTCCATCATAATTCCTAATCCAAACGTGCAAAATGTCTAAAAATGTCTGTGATATTGAATCCATTTGAGTTTTACTAGACACAGTTGTTTTTTTATGGTTCGCAAATACAAACATTTGGTTTTACTCAATACACGGGCAAAATGTCTAATAATGCCTGAAGAAATGTATCATTTTGAGTTTTACTGGAAAAAAAACATATGGTAAGGTTTGAAAAAACAAAAAGTAATTTTTTACCCAATTTCACAATAATGTACTGAGAATCCTGAGCTAATGCGAAAAAAGCAATGAAATGTCCTCCAACATAATTCCTAATCCAAACGTGCAAAATGTCTAAAAATGCCTGCGATATTGAATCCATGTGAGTTTTACTAGATGCAGTTGTTTTTTTATGGTTTGCAAATACAAAAATTTGGTTTTACTCAATATGACTGTATACTGTAACACTCAATATGACAGTTATTTAAACATAATTCCTACACCACACATGAACAATGGCTAATAATGCCTGAAGGAATGCGTCTTTGGGAGTTTTGCTGGAAACATATGCTTTTGTAAATCTTGCAAATGCAAAAACTAGTTTTTTACTCAATATGACAATCATTTTTTTAGAATCCTGAGATAATGCTAAAAAAGCAATACAAATAAATTCAAACATAACTTCTAAACAACACATGCAAAATGGCTAATAATGCCTACACTGTAAAAAAAAAATCATATTTTTATGGTTAATTTACTTTAAATTTCTACTGTATTTTTTTTTTAAATAGGTTATAAAACAGAAGAATTGAAAACATTATCTGTAAATAAACAAAATGTCTGTTATTTTAAGTAATATGCCAGTATTGACAAACTATGTATATTACTATTTTTTATTACAGAAAAATACCAAATCAATAATACATATCATTTTCTGGTTTGGTAAGGTTGGCGAAAACAAAAAGTATTTTTCTACTAATTTGACAGTAATGTACTTAGAATCCTGAGATAATGCAAAAAAAGCAATTTAAAGGTATTCCAACATAATTCCTAATTCAAACGTTCAAAATGTCTAAAAATGCCTGTGATGTTGAATAAATGTGAGTTTTACTAGATATAGTTTTTTTATGGTTTGCAAATACAAAATTTAGCATAATTTTTTTTAAATTTTGCAAATGCAAAAAGTTGTTTTTTACTCAACATGACTATAATGCTGTTAGATTCCTGAGATAATGCAAAAAAAGCAATAAAAATGTATTCAACAAAACTCCTAATCCAAACGTGCAAAATGTCCTAAAATGCCTGTGATATTGAATTAATGTTAGTTTTACTAGATACAGTTGTTTTTCTATGGTTTGCAAATACAAAATTTAGGTTTTACTCAATGTGACTGTATACTGTAACACTCAATATGACAGTTATTTAAACATAACTCCTACACCACACATGCAAAATGTCTAATCATGCCCGAAGAAATGCATCTTTGAGAGTTTTCCTGAAAAAAAACAAACATTTGGATATATTTGCAAAAACAAAATATAATTTTTTACTCAATTTGACAGTAATGTACTTAAAATCCTGAGATAAAGCGAAAAAAACAATAAAAATGTATTCCAACATAATTCCTAATCCAAACGTGCAAAATGTCTAAAAAAGTCTCTGATATTGAATACATGTGAGTTTTACTAGATACAGTTGTTTTTCTATGGTTTGCAAATAGAAAAATGAGGGTTTAGTCAATATGACTGTATGCTGTAACACTCAATATAACAGTTATTTAAACATAAATCCCACACAACACATGAAAAATGGCTAATATTGTCTGAAATAATGCATATTTTGGAGTTTTACTGGAAGCATATGCTTTTTTAAATTTTGCAAATGCAAAAAGTAGTTTTTTACTCAATATGACTATAATATTCTTAGAATCCTGAGATAATGCGAAAAAAGCAATAAAAATGTATTCCAACATAACTCCTAATCCAAACGTGCAAAATGTCTAAAAATGCCTGTGATAAGGAATACATGTTAGTTTTACTAGATACAGTTGTTTTTGTATGGTTTGCAAATACAAAATGTAGGTTTTACTCAATATAACTGTATACTGTAACACTCAATATGACAGTTATTTAAACATAACTCCTACACCACACATGAAAAATGGCTAATAATGCCTGAAATAATGCATCTTTGGGAGTTTTACTCGAAACATATGCTTTTTTAAATCTTGCAAATGCAAAAAGTAGTTTTTATTCAATATGACTATAATAGTCTTAGAATCCTGAGATAATGCGAAAAAAGCAATAAAAATGTATTCCAACATAACTCCTAATTTAAACGTGCAAAATGTCTAAAAATGCCTGTGATAAGGAATACATGTTAGTTTTACTAGATACAGTTGTTTTTCTATGGTTTGCAAATACAAAATGTAGGTTTTACTCAATATGACTGTATACTGTAACACTCAATATGACAGTTATTTAAACATAACTCCTACACCACACATGAAAAATGGCTAATAATGCCTGAAATAATGCATCTTTGGGAGTTTTACTCGAAACATATGCTTTTTTAAATCTTGCAAATGCAAAAAGTAGTTTTTATTCAATATGACTATAATAGTCTTAGAATCCTGAGATAATGCGAAAAAAGCAATAAAATGTATTCAAACATAACTTTTAAACAACACATGCCAAATGGCTAATAATGCCTAGAGATATGTATTTTTGTTAGTTGTACTAGAAAAATGATCTTTTGTAAGGTTTGCAAAGACACAAGTTAGTTTTTTTATTCCATATAACAGTGTAACTGTCATACTAAATACGAAAGGTTTATAATCATAACTCCAAAACCAAACTTGAAATTTGTCTAAAAAAGCCTGTAATATATAATTTACGTGAGTTTTACCAGAATCGGGTATTTTGGAAAGAATCACAAATACAAACATTGGGTTTTACTGGCCTCATATTGGCCACACTCAAAATGACAGTTTTTGAAACAAAACTCCAAAAATATGCATGCAAAATGTCTAATAATGCCTGAAGAAATTCATCTTTGAGAGTTTTCCTGAAAAAAAAAAAACATTTGGCAATATTTGCAAAAACAAAATATAATTTTTTACTCAATTTGACAGTAATGTACTTAGAATCCTGAGATAAAGAGAAAAAAACAATAAAAATGTATTCCAACATAATTCCTAATCCAAACGTGCAAAATGTCTAAAAAAGTCTCTGATATTGAATACATGTGAGTTTTACTAGATACAGTTGTTTTTCTATGGTTTGCAAATACAAAAATGAGGGTTTAGTCAATATGACTGTATACTGTAACACTCAATATAACAGTTATTTAAACATAAATCCCACACAACACATGAAAAATGGCTAATAATGCCTGAAATAATGCATATTTTGGAGTTTTACTGGAAGCATATGATTTTTTAAATTTTGCAAATGCAAAAAGTAGTTTTTTGCTCAATATGACTATAATATTCTTAGAATCCTGAGATAATGCGAAAAAAGCAATAAAAATGTATTCCAACATAACTCCTAATCCAAACGTGCAAAATGTCTAAAAATGCCTGTGATATTGAATAATTGTTAGTTTTACTAAATACAGTTGTTTTTTTATGGTTTGCAAATACAAAATTTAGGTTTTACTCAATATGACTGTATACTGTAACACTCAATATGACAGTTATTTAAACATAAGTCTTACACCACACATGGAAAATAGCTAATAATGCCTGAAATAATGCATCTTTGGGGGTTTCACTCGAAGCATATGCTTTTTTAAATCTTGCAAATGCAAAAAGTAGTTTTTTTCTCAATATGACTATAATGTTCTTAGAATCCTGAGATAATGCGAAAAAAGCAATAAAAATGTATTCCAACATAACTCCTAATCCAAACGTGCACAATGTCTAAAAATGCCTGTGATAAGGAATACATGTTAGTTTTACTAGATACAGTTGTTTTGTATGGTTTGCAAATACAAAATGTAGGTTTTACT
Source organism: Nerophis ophidion (assembly GCF_033978795.1). Lineage (NCBI taxonomy): Eukaryota > Metazoa > Chordata > Actinopteri > Syngnathiformes > Syngnathidae > Nerophis > Nerophis ophidion. Next base: position 317,776 of record NW_026906991.1, on the reverse strand, counting down.
CAATATGACTGTATACTGTAACACTCAATATGACAGTTATTTAAACATAACTCCTACACCACACATGAAAAATGGCTAATAATGCCTGAAATAATGCATCTTTGGGAGTTTTACTCGAAACATATGCTTTTTTAAATCTTGCAAATGCAAAAAGTAGTTTTTATTCAATATGACTATAATAGTCTTAGAATCCTGAGATAATGCGAAAAAAGCAATAAAAATGTATTCCAACATAACTCCTAATTTAAACGTGCAAAATGTCTAAAAATGCCTGTGATAAGGAATACATGTTAGTTTTACTAGATACAGTTGTTTTTCTATGGTTTGCAAATACAAAATGTAGGTTTTACTCAATATGACTGTATACTGTAACACTCAATATGACAGTTATTTAAACATAACTCCTACACCACACATGAAAAATGGCTAATAATGCCTGAAATAATGCATCTTTGGGAGTTTTACTCGAAACATATGCTTTTTTAAATCTTGCAAATGCAAAAAGTAGTTTTTATTCAATATGACTATAATAGTCTTAGAATCCTGAGATAATGCGAAAAAAGCAATAAAATGTATTCAAACATAACTTTTAAACAACACATGCCAAATGGCTAATGATGCCTAGAGATATGTATTTTTGTTAGTTGTACTAGAAAAATGATCTTTTGTAAGGTTTGCAAAGACACAAGTTAGTTTTTTTATTCCATATAACAGTGTAACTGTCATACTAAATACGAAAGGTTTATAATCATAACTCCAAAACCAAACTTGAAATTTGTCTAAAAAAGCCTGTAATATATAATTTACGTGAGTTTTACCAGAATCGGGTATTTTGGAAAGAATCACAAATACAAACATTGGGTTTTACTGGCCACATATTGGTCACACTCAAAATGACAGTTTTTGAAACAAAACTCCAAAAACATGCATGCAAAATGTCTAATAATGCCTGAAGAAATGCATCTTTGAGAGTTTTCCTGAAAAAAAACAAACATTTGGCAATATTTGCAAAAACAAAATATAATTTTTTACTCAATTTGACAGTAATGTACTTAGAATCCTGAGATAAAGCGAAAAAAACAATAAAAATGTATTCCAACATAATTCCTAATCCAAACGTGCAAAATGTCTAAAAAAGTCTCTGATATTGAATACATGTGAGTTTTACCAGATACAGTTGTTTTTCTATGGTTTGCAAATACAAAAATGAGGGTTTAGTCAATATGACTGTATACTGTAACACTCAATATAACAGTTATTTAAACATAAATCCCACACAACACATGAAAAATGGCTAATAATGCCTGAAATAATGCATATTTTGGAGTTTTACTGGAAGCATATGCTTTTTTAAATTTTGCAAATGCAAAAAGTAGTTTTTTACTCAATATGACTATAATATTCTTAGAATCCTGAGATAATGCGAAAAAAGCAATAAAAATGTATTCCAACATAACTCCTAATCCAAACGTGCAAAATGTCTAAAAATGCCTGTGATATTGAATAATTGTTAGTTTTACTAAATACAGTTGTTTTTTAATGGTTTGCAAATACAAAATTTAGGTTTTACTCAATATGACTGTATACTGTAACACTCAATATGACAGTTATTTAAACATAAGTCTTACACCACACATGGAAAATAGCTAATAATGCCTGAAATAATGCATCTTTGGGGGTTTCACTCGAAGCATATGCTTTTTTAAATCTTGCAAATGCAAAAAGTAGTTTTTTTCTCAATATGACCATAATGTTCTTAGAATCCTGAGATAATGCGAAAAAAGCAATAAAAATGTATTCCAACATAACTCCTAATCCAAACGTGCAAAATGTCTAAAAATGCCTGTGATAAGGAATACATGTTAGTTTTACTAGATACAGTTGTTTTTCTATGGTTTGCAAATACAAAATGTAGGTTTTAATCAATATGACTGTATACTGTAACACTCAATATAACAGTTATTTAAACATAAATCCCACACAACACATGAAAAATGGCTAATAATGCCTGAAATAATGCATATTTTGGAGTTTTACTGGAAGCATATGCTTTTTTAAATTTTGCAAATGCAAAAAGTAGTTTTTTACTCAATATGACTATAATATTCTTAGAATCCTGAGATAATGCGAAAAAAGCAATAAAAATGTATTCCAACATAACTCCTAATCCAAACGTGCAAAATGTATAAAAATGCCTGTGATATTGAATAATTGTTAGTTTTACTAAATACAGTTGTTTTTTTATGGTTTGCAAATACAAAATTTAGGTTTTACTCAATATGACTGTATACTGTAACACTCAATATGACAGTTATTTAAACATAAGTCCTACACCACACATGGAAAATGTCTAATAATGCCTGAAATAATGCATCTTTGGGGGTTTCACTAGAAGCATATGCTTTTTTAAATCTTGCAAATGCAAAAAGTAGTTTTTTTCTCAATATGACTATAATGTTGTTAGAATCCTGAGATAATGCGAAAAAAGCAATAAAAATGTATTCCAACATAACTCCTAATCCAAACGTGCAAAATGTCTAAAAATGCCTGTGATAAGGAATACATGTTAGTTTTACTAGATACAGTTGTTTTTGTATGGTTTGCAAATACAAAATGTAGGTTTTACTCAATATGACTGTATACTGTAACACTCAATATGACAGTTATTTAAACATAACTCCTACACCACACATGAAAAATGGCTAATAATGCCTGAAATAATGCATCTTTGGGAGTTTTACTCGAAACATATGCTTTTTTAAATCTTGCAAATTCAAAAAGTAGTTTTTATTCAATATGACTATAATAGTCTTAGAATCCTGAGATAATGCAAAAAAGCAATAACATGTATTCAAACATAACTTTTAAACAACACATGCAAAATGGCTAATAATGCCTAGAGATATGTATTTTTGTTAGTTGTACTAGAAAAATGATCTTTTGTAAGGTTTGCAAAGACACAAGTTAGTTTTTTTATTCCATATAACAGTGTAACTGTCATACTAAATATGAAAGGTTTATAATCATAACTCCAAAACCAAACTTGAAATTTGTCTAAAAAAGCCTGTAATATATAATTTACGTGAGTTTTAACAGAATCGGGTATTTTGGAAAAAATCACAAATACAAACATTGGGTTTTACTGGCCTCATATTGGTCACACTCAAAATGACAGTTTTTGAAACAAAACTCCAAAATATGCATGCAAAATGTCTAATAATGCCTGAAGAAATGCATCTTTGAGAGTTTTCCTGAAAAAAAACAAACATTTGGCAATATTTGCAAAAACAAAATATAATTTTTTACTCAATTTGACAGTAATGTACTTAGAATCCTGAGATAAAGCGAAAAAAACAATAAAAATGTATTCCAACATAAGTCCTAATCCAAACGTGCGAAATGTCTAAAAAAGTCTCTGATATTGAATACATGTGAGTTTTACTAGATACAGTTGTTTTTCTATGGTTTGCAAATACAAAAATGAGGGTTTAGTCAATATGACTGTATACTGTAACACTCAATATAACAGTTAGTTAAACATAACTCCCACACAACACATGAAAAATGGCTAATAATGCCTGAAATAATGCATATTTTGGAGTTTTACTGGAAGCATATGCTTTTTTAAATTTTGCAAATGCAAAAAGTAGTTTTTTACTCAATATGACTATAATATTCTTAGAATCCTGAGATAATGCGAAAAAAGCAATAAAAATGTATTCCAACATAACTCCTAATCCAAACGTGCAAAATGTCTAAAAATGCCTGTGATATTGAATAAGTGTTAGTTTTACTAAATACAGTTGTTTTTTAATGGTTTGCAAATACAGAATTTAGGTTTTACTCAATATGACTGTATACTGTAACACTCAATATGACAGTTATTTAAACATAAGTCCTACACCACACATGGAAAATAGCTAATAATGCCTGAAATAATGCATCTTTGGGGGTTTCACTCGAAGCATATGCTTTTTTAAATCTTGCAAATGCAAAAAGTAGTTTTTTTCTCAATATGACTATAATGTTCTTAGAATCCTGAGATAATGCGAAAAAAGCAATAAAAATGTATTCCAACATAACTCCTAATCCAAACGTGCAAAAGGTCTAAAAATGCCTGTGACAAGGAATACATGTTAGTTTTACTAGATACCGTTGTTTTTCTATGGTTTGCAAATACAAAATGTAGGTTTTAATCAATATGACTGTATACTGTAACACTCAATATGACAGTTATTTAAACATAAGTCCTACACCACACATTGAAAATGGCTAATAATGCCTGAAATAATGCATCTTTGGGGGTTTCACTCGAAGCATATGCTTTTTTAAATCTTGCAAATGCAAAAAGTAGTTTTTTTCTCAATATGACTATAATGTTCTTAGAATCCTGAGATAATGCGAAAAAAGCAATAAAAATGTATTCCAACATAACTCCTAATCCAAACGTGCAAAATGTCTAAAAATGCCTGTGATATTGAATAATTGTTAGTTTTACTAAATACAGTTGTTTTTTAATGGTTTGCAAATACAACATTTAGGTTTTACTCAATATGACTGTATACTGTAACACTCAATATGACAGTTATTTAAACATAAGTCTTACACCACACATGGAAAATAGCTAATAATGCCTGAAATAATGCATCTTGGGGGTTTCACTCGAAGCATATGCTTTTTTAAATCTTGCAAATGCAAAAAGTAGTTTTTTTCTCAATATGACTATAATGTTCTTAGAATCCTGAGATAATGCGAAAAAAGCAATAAAAATGTATTCCAACATAACTCCTAATCCAAACGTGCAAAATGTCTAAAAATGCCTGTGATAAGGAATACATGTTAGTTTTACTAGATACAGTTGTTTTTCTATGGTTTGCAAATACAAAATGTAGGTTTTAATCAATATGACTGTATACTGTAACACTCAATATAACAGTTATTTAAACATAAATCCCACACAACACATGAAAAATGGCTAATAATGCCTGAAATAATGCATATTTTGGAGTTTTACTGGAAGCATATGCTTTTTTAAATTTTGCAAATGCAAAAAGTAGTTTTTTACTCAATATGACTATAATATTCTTAGAATCCTGAGATAATGCGAAAAAAGCAATAAAAATGTATTCCAACATAACTCCTAATCCAAACGTGCAAAATGTCTAAAAATGCCTGTGATATTGAATAATTGTTAGTTTTACTAAATACAGTTGTTTTTTAATGGTTTGCAAATACAAAATTTAGGTTTTACTCAATATGACTGTATACTGTAACACTCAATATGACAGTTATTTAAACATAAGTCTTACACCACACATGGAAAATAGCTAATAATGCCTGAAATAATGCATCTTTGGGGGTTTCACTCGAAGCATATGCTTTTTTAAATCTTGCAAATGCAAAAAGTAGTTTTTTTCTCAATATGACCATAATGTTCTTAGAATCCTGAGATAATGCGAAAAAAGCAATAAAAATGTATTCCAACATAACTCCTAATCCAAACGTGCAAAATGTCTAAAAATGCCTGTGATAAGGAATACATGTTAGTTTTACTAGATACAGTTGTTTTTCTATGGTTTGCAAATACAAAATGTAGGTTTTAATCAATATGACTGTATACTGTAACACTCAATATAACAGTTATTTAAACATAAATCCCACACAACACATGAAAAATGGCTAATAATGCCTGAAATAATGCATATTTTGGAGTTTTACTGGAAGTATATGCTTTTTTAAATTTTGCAAATGCAAAAAGTAGTTTTTTACTCAATATGACTATAATATTCTTAGAATCCTGAGATAATGCGAAAAAAGCAATAAAAATGTATTCCAACATAACTCCTAATCCAAACGTGCAAAATGTATAAAAATGCCTGTGATATTGAATAATTGTTAGTTTTACTAAATACAGTTGTTTTTTTATGGTTTGCAAATACAAAATTTAGGTTTTACTCAATATGACTGTATACTGTAACACTCAATATGACAGTTATTTAAACATAAGTCCTACACCACACATGGAAAATGTCTAATAATGCCTGAAATAATGCATCTTTGGGGGTTTCACTAGAAGCATATGCTTTTTTAAATCTTGCAAATGCAAAAAGTAGTTTTTTTCTCAATATGACTATAATGTTGTTAGAATCCTGAGATAATGCGAAAAAAGCAATAAAAATGTATTCCAACATAACTCCTAATCCAAACGTGCAAAATGTCTAAAAATGCCTGTGATAAGGAATACATGTTAGTTTTACTAGATACAGTTGTTTTTGTATGGTTTGCAAATACAAAATGTAGGTTTTACTCAATATGACTGTATACTGTAACACTCAATATGACAGTTATTTAAACATAACTCCTACACCACACATGAAAAATGGCTAATAATGCCTGAAATAATGCATCTTTGGGAGTTTTACTCGAAACATATGCTTTTTTAAATCTTGCAAATTCAAAAAGTAGTTTTTATTCAATATGACTATAATAGTCTTAGAATCCTGAGATAATGCGAAAAAAGCAATAAAATGTATTCAAACATAACTTTTAAACAACACATGCAAAATGGCTAATAATGCCTAGAGATATGTATTTTTGTTAGTTGTACTAGAAAAATGATCTTTTGTAAGGTTTGCAAAGACACAAGTTAGTTTTTTTATTCCATATAACAGTGTAACTGTCATACTAAATATGAAAGGTTTATAATCATAACTCCAAAACCAAACTTGAAATTTGTCTAAAAAAGCCTGTAATATATAATTTACGTGAGTTTTAACAGAATCGGGTATTTTGGAAAGAATCACAAATACAAACATTGGGTTTTACTGGCCTCATATTGGTCACACTCAAAATGACAGTTTTTGAAACAAAACTCCAAAATATGCATGCAAAATGTCTAATAATGCCTGAAGAAATGCATCTTTGAGAGTTTTCCTGAAAAAAAACAAACATTTGGCAATATTTGCAAAAACAAAATATAATTTTTTACTCAATTTGACAGTAATGTACTTAGAATCCTGAGATAAAGCGAAAAAAACAATAAAAATGTATTCCAACATAATTCCTAATCCAAACGTGCGAAATGTCTAAAAAAGTCTCTGATATTGAATACATGTGAGTTTTACTAGATACAGTTGTTTTTCTATGGTTTGCAAATACAAAAATGAGGGTTTAGTCAATATGACTGTATACTGTAACACTCAATATAACAGTTAGTTAAACATAACTCCCACACAACACATGAAAAATGGCTAATAATGCCTGAAATAATGCATATTTTGGAGTTTTACTGGAAGCATATGCTTTTTTAAATTTTGCAAATGCAAAAAGTAGTTTTTTACTCAATATGACTATAATATTCTTAGAATCCTGAGATAATGCGAAAAAAGCAATAAAAATGTATTCCAACATAACTCCTAATCCAAACGTGCAAAATGTCTAAAAATGCCTGTGATATTGAATAAGTGTTAGTTTTACTAAATACAGTTGTTTTTTAATGGTTTGCAAATACAAAATTTAGGTTTTACTCAATATGACTGTATACTGTAACACTCAATATGACAGTTATTTAAACATAAGTCCTACACCACACATGGAAAATAGCTAATAATGCCTGAAATAATGCATCTTTGGGGGTTTCACTCGAAGCATATGCTTTTTTAAATCTTGCAAATGCAAAAAGTAGTTTTTTTCTCAATATGACTATAATGTTCTTAGAATCCTGAGATAATGCGAAAAAAGCAATAAAAATGTATTCCAACATAACTCCTAATCCAAACGTGCAAAAGGTCTAAAAATGCCTGTGACAAGGAATACATGTTAGTTTTACTAGATACAGTTGTTTTTCTATGGTTTGCAAATACAAAATGTAGGTTTTAATCAATATGACTGTATACTGTAACACTCAATATGACAGTTATTTAAACATAAGTCCTACACCACACATTGAAAATGGCTAATAATGCCTGAAGAAATGCATCTTTGGGGGTTTCAATCGAAGCATATGCTTTTTTAAATCTTGCAAATGCAAAAAGTAGTTTTTTTCTCAATATGACTATAATGTTCTTAGAATCCTGAGATAATGCGAAAAAAGCAATAAAAATGTATTCCAACATAACTCCTAATCCAAACGTGCAAAATGTCTAAAAATGCCTGTGATATTGAATAATTGTTAGTTTTACTAAATACAGTTGTTTTTTGATGGTTTGCAAATACAAAATTTAGGTTTTACTCAATATGACTGTATACTGTAACACTCAATATGACAGTTATTTAAACATAAGTCTTACACCACACATGGAAAATAGCTAATAATGCCTGAAATAATGCATCTTGGGGGTTTCACTCGAAGCATATGCTTTTTTAAATCTTGCAAATGCAAAAAGTAGTTTTTTTCTCAATATGACTATAATGTTCTTAGAATCCTGAGATAATGCGAAAAAAGCAATAAAAATGTATTCCAACATAACTCCTAATCCAAACGTGCAAAATGTCTAAAAATGCCTGTGATAAGGAATACATGTTAGTTTTACTAGATACAGTTGTTTTTCTATGGTTTGCAAATACAAAATGTAGGTTTTAATCAATATGACTGTATACTGTAACACTCAATATAACAGTTATTTAAACATAAATCCCACACAACACATGAAAAATGGCTAATAATGCCTGAAATAATGCATATTTTGGAGTTTTACTGGAAGCATATGCTTTTTTAAATTTTGCAAATGCAAAAAGTAGTTTTTAACTCAATATGACTATAATATTCTTAGAATCCTGAGATAATGCGAAAAAAGCAATAAAAATGTATTCCAACATAACTCCTAATCCAAACGTGCAAAATGTCTAAAAATGCCTGTGATAAGGAATACATGTTAGTTTTACTAGATACAGTTGTTTTTCTATGGTTTGCAAATACAAAATGTAGGTTTTACTCAATATGACTGTATACTGTAACACTCAATATGACAGTTATTTAAACATAACTCCTACACCACACATGAAAAATGGCTAATAATGCCTGAAATAATGCATCTTTGGGAGTTTTACTCGAAACATATGCTTTTTTAAATCTTGCAAATGCAAAAAGTAGTTTTTATTCAATATGACTATAATAGTCTTAGAATCCTGAGATAATGCGAAAAAAGCAATAAAATGTATTCAAACATAACTTTTAAACAACACATGCCAAATGGCTAATAATGCCTAGAGATATGTATTTTTGTTAGATGTACTAGAAAAATGATCTTTTGTAAGGTTTGCAAAGACACAAGTTAGTTTTTTTATTCCATATAACAGTGTAACTGTCATACTAAATATGAAAGGTTTATAATCATAACTCCAAAACCAAACTTGAAATTTGTCTAAAAAAGCCTGTAATATGTAATTTACGGGAGTTTTACCAGAATCGGGTATTTTGGAAAGAATCACAAATACAAGAAACTAGGTTTTACTCAATATGACTGTATAACATTTATTCAATATCACAGGCATTTTTAGACATTTTGCACGTTTGGATTAGGACTTTTGTTGGAATACATTTTTATTGCTTTTTTCGCTTTATCTCAGGATTCTAAGTACATTACTGTCAAATTGAGTAAAAAATTATATTTTGTTTTTGCAAACCTTGCCAAATGTTTTTTTTTTTTCAGGAAAACTCTCAAAGATGCCTTTTTTCAGGCATTATTAGACATTTTGCTTTCATATTTTTGGATATTTGTTTCAAAAACTGTCATTTTGAGTGTGACCAATATGAGGCCAGTAAAACCCAAAGTTTGTATTTGTGATTCTTTCCAAAATACTCGATTCTGGTAAAACTCACGTAAATTATACATTACAGGCTTTTTTAGACAAATTTCAAGTTTGGTTTTGGAGTTATGATTATAAACCTTTCATATTTAGTATGACAGTTACACTGTTATATGGAATAAAAAAACTAACTTGTGTCTTTGCAAACCTTACAAAAGATAAATTTTCTAGTACAACTAACAAAAATACACATCTCTAGGCATTATCAGCCATATTACATGCGTTGTTTGCATGTTATGTTTGAATACATTTTTATTGCTTTTTTTTGCATTATCTCAGGATTCTAAGTACATTACTGTCAAATTGAGTAAAAAATTATATTTTGTTTTTGCAAACCTTGCCAAATGTTTTTTTTCAGGAAAACTCTCAAAGATGCATTTCTTCAGGCAGTATTAGACATTTTGCATGTGTGTTTGTAGGAGTTATGTTTAAATAACTGTCATATTGAGTGTTACAGTATACAGTCATATTGACTAAAATCTCCTTTTTGTATTTGCAAACCATAGAAAAACAACTGCATTTAGTAAAACTCACACGTATTCCATATCATAGGCATTTTTAGACATTTTGCACGTTTGGATTAAGAATTATGTTTGAATACATTTTTATTGTTTTTTTGGCTTTATCTCCGGATTCTAAGTACATTACCGTCAAATTGAGTAAAAAAAAATTATTTTGTTTTTGCATACCTTCCCAAATGTTTTTTTTTTTCAGGAAAACTCTCAAAGATGCATTTCTTCCGGCATTATTAGACATTTTGCATGTGTGGTGTAGGAGTTATGTATAAATAACTGTCAAATTGAGTGTTACATTATACAGTCATATTGTATAATGTAACTACTAGAAAAATACTTTTTGTTTTCGCCAACCTAACCAAATAGTTTTTTTTCTAGAAAAACTCTCAAAGATACATTTCTTCAGGCATTTTTAGACATGTTGCATTTCTACTTTTGGAGTTATGTTTCAAAAACTGTCATTTTGAGTGTGACCAATATGAGGCCAGGAAAACATAATTGTTATATTTGTGAACCTCTCCAAAATACCTGATTCTTTTAAAACTCACATAAATTCAATATTACAGGCTTTTTAAGACAAATTTCAAGTTTGGTTTTGGAGTTATGATTATAAAACTTTAATATTTAGTATGACAGTTACACTGTTATATTGAATAAAAGAACTAACTTGTGTCTTTGCTAACCTTAAAAAAGATACATTTTCTAGTACAACTAACAAAAATACACATGTCTAGACATTATCAGCCATTTTTCATGCGTTGTTTGGAAGTTATGTTTGAATACAATTTTATTGCTTTTTTCGCATTATCTCAGGATTCTGAGTACATTACTGTCAAATTGAGTAAAACATTATTTTTTGGTTTTTGCAAACCTTGCCAAATCTTTTTTTTTTTCAGGAAAACTCTCAAAGATGCATTTCTTCAGGCATTATTAGACATTTTGCATGTGTGGTGTAGGAGTTATGTTTAAATAACTGTCATATTGAGTGTTACAGTATACAGTCACATTGAGTAAAACCTAAATTTTGTATTTGCAAACCATAGAAAAACAACTGTATCTAGTAAAACTAACATTAATTCAATATCACAGGCATTTTAGGACATTTTGCACGTTTGGATTAGGAGTTTTGTTGAATACATTTTTATTGCTTTTTTTGCATTATCTCAGGAATCTAAGAGCATTATAGTCATGTTGAGTAAAAAACAACTTTTTGCATTTGCAAAGTTAAAAAAAGCTTATGCTTTGAGTAAAACTCCCAAAGATGCATTATTTCAGGCATTATTAGACATTTTTCATGTGTGGTGTAGGAGTTATGTTTAAATAACTGTCATATTGAGTATTACATTATACAGTCATATTGAGTAAAACCTCATTTTTGTATTTGCAAACCATAAAAAAAACCTATATCTAGTAAAACTCACATTTATTCAATATGACAGGCATTTTTAGACATTTTGAACGTTTGAATTAGGAATTATGTTGGAATACCTTTTAATTGCTTTTTTTCCATTATCTCAGGATTCTAAGTACATTACTGTCAAATTAGTAGAAAAATACTTTTTGTTTTCGCCAACCTTACCAAATGTTTTTTTTTTTTCCAGAAAAACTCTCAAAGATACATTTCTTCAGGCATTTTTAGACATGTTGCATTTCTACTTTTGGAGTTATGTTTCAAAAACTGTCATTTTGAGTGTGACCAATATGAGGCCAGGAAAACCTAATTTTTGTATTTGTGAACCTCTCCAAAATACCTGATTCTGTTAAAACTCACATAAATTCAATATTATAGCCTTTTTAGACAAATTTCAAGTTTGGTTTTGGGGTTATGATTATAAACCTTTCATATTTAGTATGACTGTTACACTGTTATATTGAATAAAAAAACTAACTTGTGTCTTTGCAAACCTTACAAAAAATCATTTTTCTAGTACAACTAACAAAAATAAATATCTCTAGGCATTATTAGCCATTTTGCATGTGTTTTTTAGAAGTTATGTTTGAATACATTTTTTTTTACTTTTGCATTATGTCAGGATTGTAAGCCTTTGTCGTCATATTGAGTAAAAAACGACTTTTTGCATTTGCAATATTTAAAAAAGCATATGTTTCGAGTAAAACTCCCAAAGATTCATTATCTCAGGCATTATTAGCCGTTTTTCATGTGTGGTGTTGGAGTTATGTTTAAATAACTGTCATATTGAGTGTTACAGTATACAGTCATATTGAGTAAAACCTCATTTTTGTGTTTGCAAACTATAAAAAAAAACAACTGTGTCTAGTAAAACTCACATGTATTCAATATCACAGGTATTTTTAGACATTTTGCACGTTTGGATTAGGAGTTATGTTTTTATTGCTTTTTTCGCAGTATCTCAGGAATCTAACAACATTGCAGTCATGTTGAGTAAAAGACAACTCTTCGCATTTGCAAAATTTAAAAAAGCTTATGCTTCGAGTAAAACTCCCAAAGATGCATTATTTCAGACATTATTAGCATTTTTTTATGTGTGGTGTAGGGGTTATGTTTAAATAACTGTCATATTGAGTGTTAAATTATACGGTCATATTGAGTAAAACCTCATTTTTGTATTTGCAAACCATCAAAAAAAACTGTATCTAGTAAAACTCACATGTATTCAATATCACAGGCATTTTTAGACATTTTGAACGTTTGAATTAGGAATTATGTTGCAATACATTTGTATTGCCTTTTTCGCATTATCTCAGGATTCCAAGTACATTACTGTCAAATTAGTAGAAAAATACTTTTTGTTTTCGCCAACCTTACCAAATGTTTTTTTTTTCCAGAAAAACTCTCAAAGATACATTTCTTCAGGCATTTTTAGACATGTTGCATTTCTACTTTTTCAGAACTACCAAAAATACACATCTCTAGGCATTATCAGCCATTTTGCATGTCGTTTTTAGAAGTTATGTTTGAATACATTTTTATTACTTTTTTCGCATGATGTCAGGATTGTAAGACTTTGTAGTCAATATGAGTAAAAAAGTACTTTTGGCATTTGCAATATTTAAAAAAGGATATGTATCGAGTAAAACTCCCAAAGATGCATTATTTCAGGCATTATTAGTAATGTTTCATGTGTTGTGTAGGATTTATGTTTAAATAACTGTTATATTGAGTGTTACAGTATACAGTCATATTGAGTAAAACCTCATTTTTGTTTTTGCAAACTATAAAAAAAAAACAACTGTGTCTAGTAAATCTAACATTTATTCAATATTACAGGCATTTTTAGACATTTTGCACGTTTGGATTAGGAGTTATGTTGGAATACATTTTTTTGTTTGTTTTTTTCGCATTATCTCAGGATTCTAAGAACATTATAGACATATTGAGTAAAAAACTACTTTTTGCATTCGCAAGATTTAAAAAAAGCATATGCTTAGAGTAAAACTCCCAAAGATGCATTATTTCAGGCATTATTAGCCATTTTTCATGTGTGGTGTAGGACTTATGTTTAAATAACTGTCATATTGAGTGTTACAGTTTACAGTCATATTGAGTAAAACCTAGTTTTTGTATTTGTGATTCTTTCCAAAATACCCAATTATGTTAAAACTCACATAAAATCAATATTACAGGCTTTTTTAGACAAATTTCAAGTTTGGTTTTGGAGTTATGATTATAAACCTTTCATATTTAGTATGATAGTTACACTGTTATATTGAATAAAAAAACTAACTTGTGTCTTTTCTAACCTTACAAAAGATCAATTTTCTAGTACAACTAACAAAAATACACATCTCAAGGCATTATCAGCTGTTTTTCATGCGTCGTTTGGAATTTATGTTTGAATACATTTTTATTGCTTTTTTTGCATTATCTCAGGATTCTAAGTACATTACTGTCAAAGTAAAACATTATATTTTGTATTTGCAAACCTTGCCAAATGTTTTTTTTTTTCAAGAAAACTCTCAAAGATGCATTTCTTCAGGCATTATTAGACATTTTGCATGTATGGTGTAGGAGTTATGTTTAAATAACTGCCATATTGAGTGTTACAGTATACAGTCAAATTGAGTAAAACCTAAATTTTGTATTTGCAAACCATAGAAAAACAACTGTATCTAGTAAAACTCACACGTATTTAATATCATAGGCATTTTTAGACATTTTGCACGTTTGGATTAGGAGTTATGTTTTTATTGCTTTTTTCGCATTATCTCAGGAATCTAAGAACATTATAATCATGTTGAGTAAAACACTACTTTTCGCATTTGCAAAATTTAAAAAAGCTTATGCTTCGAGTAAAACTCCAAAAGATGGATTATATCAGGCATCATTAGCCATTTTTCATGTGTGGTGTAGGAACTATGTTTAAATAATTGTCATATTGAGTGTTACAGTATACAGTCATATTGACTAAAACCTCATTTTTGTATTTGCAAACCATAGAAAAACAACTGCATCTAGTAAAACTCACACGTATTCAATATCATAGGCATTTTTTGACATTTTGCACGTTTGGATTAGGAATTATGTTTGAATACATTTTTATTGTTTTTTTCGCTTTATCTCCGGATTCTAAGTACATTACTGTCAAATTGAGTAAACATTTTTATTTAGTTTTTGCAAACCTTGCCAAAAAATTTTTTTTTCAGGCAAACTCCCAAAGATGCATTATTTCAGGCATTATCAGCTTTTTTTTCATGTGTGGTGTAGGAGTTATATTTAAATAACTGTCATATTGAGTGTAACATTATACAGTCATATTGAGTAAAACCTCATTTTTGTATTTGCAAACCATAAAAAAATACTGTATCTAGTAAAACATTTTGAACGTTGGAATACCTTTTAATTGCTTTTTTCGCATTATCTCAGGATTCTAAGTACATTACTGTCAAATTAGTAGAAAAATACTTTTTGTTTTTGCCAACCTTACCAAATGTATTCTTTCCAGAAAAACTCTCAAAGATAATATTTCTTGAGGCATTTTTAGACACGTTGCATCTCTACTTTTGGAGTTATGTTTCAAAAACTGTCATTTTGAGTGTGACCAATATGAGGCCAGGAAAACCAAATTTTTGTATTTGTGAACCTCTCCAAAATACCTGATTCTGTTAAAACTCACATAAATTCAATATTATAGGCTTTTTAGACAAATTTCAAGTTTGGTTTTGGAGTTATGATTATAAACCTTTTATATTTAGTATGACTGTTACACTGTTATATTGAATCAAAAAACTAACTTGTGTCTTTGCAAACCTTACAAAAGATAATTTTTCTAGTACAACCAACAAAAATACATACCTCAAGGCATTATTAGCCATTTTGCATGTGCTTTTTTAGAAGTTATGTTTGAATACATTTTTTTTACTTATGTCAGGATTGTAAGCCTTTGTAGTCATATTGAATAAAAAACTACTTTTTGCATTTGCAATATTTAAAAAAAGCATATGTTTCGAGTAAAACTCCCAAAGATGCATTATTTCAGGCATTATTAGCCGTTTTTCATGTGTGGTGTTGGAGTTATGTTTAAATAACTGTCATATTGAGTGTTACAGTATACAGTCATATTGAGTAAAACCTCATTTTTGTTTTTGCAAACAATAAAAAACAACAACTCTGTCTAATAAAACTCACATGTATTCAATATCACAGGCATTTTTAGACATTTTGCACGTTTGGATTAGGAGTTATGTTTTTATTGCTTTTTTCGCATTATCTCAGGAATCTAAGAACATTATAGTCATGTTGAGTAAAAAACTACTTTTTGCTTTTGCAAAATTTAAAAAAGCTGATGTTTCGAGTAAAACTCCCAAAGATGCATTATTTCAGGCATTATTAGACATTTTGCATGTGTGGTTTAGGAGTTATGTTTAAATAACTGTCATATTGATTGTTACAGTATACAGTCATATTGAGTAAATCCTCAATTTTGTATTTGCAAACCATAGAAAAACAACTGCATCTGGTAAAACTAACATTTATTCAATATCACAGGCATTTCTAGACTTTTTGCACGTTTGAATTAGGAATTATGTTGGAATACATTTTTATTGCTTTTTTCGCATTATCTCAGGATTCTAAGAACATTATAGTCATATTGATTAAAAAACAACTTTTTGCATTTGCAAAATTTAAAAAAGCATATGCTTCCAGTAAATCTCCCAAAGATGCATTTTTTCAGGCATTATTAGCCATTTTTTATGTTTTGTGTAGGATTTATGTTTAAATAACTGTTATATTGAGTGTTACAGTATACAGTCATAATGACTAAAATTTCATTTTTGTATCTGCAAACCATAGAAAAACAACTGTATCTAGTAAAACTCACATGTATTCAATATCACAGGCATTTTTAGACATTTTTCACGTTTGGATTAGGAATTATGTTGGAATACATTTTTATTGTTTTTTTTGCCTTATCACAGGATTCTAAGTACATTACTGTCAAATTGAGTAAACACATATATTTTGTTTTTGCAGACCTTGTCAAATGTTTTTTTTTTCAGGAAAACTCTCAAAGATGCCTTTTTTCAGGCATTATTAGACATTTTGCATGCATATTTTTGGATTTTTGTTTCAAAAACTGTCATTTTGAGTGTGACCAATATGAGGCCAGTAAAACCGAATGTTTGTCATTGTGATTCTTTCCAAAATACCCGATTCTGGTAAAACTCACGTAAATTCAATATTACAGGCTTTTTTAGACAAATTTCAAGTTTGGTTTTGGAGTTACGATTATAAACCTTTCATATTTAGTATGACAGTTACACTGTTATATGGAATAAAAAAACTAACTTGTGTCTTTGCTAACCTTACAAAAGATCAATTTTCTAGTACAACTAACAAAAATACACATCTCTAGGCATTATCAGCCATATTACATGCGTTGTTTGGAAGTTATGTTTGAATAAATTTTTAATGCTTTTTTTTGCATTATCTCAGGATTCTAAGTACATTACTGTCAAATTGAGTAAAACATTATTTTTTGGTTTTTTGCAAACCTTGCCAAATGTTTTTTTTTTCAGGAAAACTCTCAAAGATGCATTTCTTCAGGCATTATTAGACATTTTACATGTGTGGTGTAGGAGTTATGTTTAAATAACTGTCATATTGAGTGTTACAGTATACAGTCACATTGAGTAAAACCTAAATTTTGTATTTGCAAACCATAGAAAAACAACTGTATCTAGTAAAACTAACATTAATTCAATATCACAGGCATTTTAGGACATTTTGCACGTTTGGATTAGGAGTTTTGTTGAATACATTTTAATTGCTTTTTTTGCATTATCTCAGGAATCTAAGAGCATTATAGTCATGTTGAGTAAAAAACAACTTTTTGCATTTGCAAAATTAAAAAAAGCTTATGCTTTGAGTAAAACTCCCAAAGATGCATTATTTCAGGCATTATTAGACATTTTTCATGTGTGGTGTAGGAGTTATGTTTAAATAACTGTCATATTGAGTATTACATTATACA